>NC_041397.2:101738097-102041847 GCF_900747795.2 Erpetoichthys calabaricus | reverse complement strand
AGCGATATGGCTGTAGGACAAGGAGCTGGCTCCTAGTCTCCCCCTAATATTCCGTCACCTGGTACAGCAGATCATTATCTAAGATGAAGCAGGGATGATGTGTATGCATCGGTGGATTGTTCGTTCACATTGGCCACCACATTTCTTGCATGTTTTAAATAATCATCATTCCACTGCTAATGCTTAAATGACGTTGGCAGAGAGGAAACTGAAGCTGCAAGGAGGCAATTTGGTCGGGAGTGTCTCCTGTGGACTCAGTGGGGTCAGGAGCTGGGAATGGCGCTATTAGGTTTAAAGTGACATCTTTGCCCAGCCCCACATCCGTCAGGTCATATTGGGTAGATGCTCCTTTACCTGCTGTTTCGCATGGCTGGGTCTTTCCTCTGGGCGGGCTCTCCCTGTCCACAACTAGGTTCATTGCTCCAGGCAGACATGATGTCTGTTTTCTTTGGGGCTAGTCTCTACCCAAAATCACAGCATACAGCAGCCTCACTTACACCATCACCTGAAGGTGTCTGAGCTGGCCCTGGACTAATAGCCAGCAGATGGCAATGGGGTACTTCAGGGACCTGCCATGAATACAGGTTAAGCTGTCCCATTTACCATCATATTGTTCTGACAGGATTTAGCAGCTCAATAGAGATGTTGCTGCTGGAGTTATAGAGGGTCTGGATTATGTGGCTATTCCGCCAAGCTACTGTATGCATGACAAGGGAAAAGATAGAAGGTTAGCCAGATTGCCTTACAGGTTGAACGCTTGGGCTTGTGTGGGCCACTCCAGATCGAACTACCATTCGCAGCAGTGTTGGGCCTAGGAGGCCGTTGTTAGCCCATATCAGGTGAGGAGCTCCCTCTTTAGTGTAAGGTCGGTGGCTGCTGCTAAATCATAATAAGCGCATTGTGCTTCTCTTGTCAGGAACACAGCAAGAAGATGAGTCCAGTTGCATTGTGGCCAATCTGTTCTTTCGAACAGATGTACCGATTTTACCACTACTACTGAAGACAAACAAGAAAGTCTCTACGTCATTCATGTTCTCTTCCATGTTGGGTGTCAGTAGCATTGTGGCGCATGCATCTCTGTTTCTGCCAATTTGGCCAGTTGCAGCTACATCTGCGTCACATTTTCTGCCAGCCACTGTATTAGTACTGCCGGGGTCTGCCATGCCTTGGGCAAAAATTCTGCCGACTACACCACCTGTGGCCAAGTGTATGAATGACTTGTCTAAGAGGTGAACAATATTTGGGACACCAACAAGGTTGTCCCTATTAATGCTCAAGTCCAGCAATATAGAGCTTTCCTGGCATAAATAAACAGCCCTTTTGGGTGAAATTAAATAACACAATTAATCTGACGCTTTGTAAAGTTTAAGCGACTCATTTTCAGAGGAGCTTTTAACAGCAGTTGGCTCTGCTTGCCAAAAGATGCCTCCTTCCAGACGGCTGGGCTTCTTATGTTCTTATGTGGGCTGTGTTTTTACTGGGTGGTTTCCCAGAACTGTGGGGAGAGAAGAAAAAAAAACTGTTAGCATCAGCGCCCTCTCTCACCCTGGCGGATTATCACATACCTCAAATGAGCCCGTGAGGAGATCCTTGGATGCGCAGGCGCCAATATATACTGTATATATTATTTGCTTTGGGCTTTCCCATCATTTGTTATTATCTGGAGTATGGGATTTGATAATCATGGCAGTGTGTTAAATGTTGGCACTTTTTGTATAATCTTATCGTTTTTATTGTTTGTGCAGCCCATTTAAACAATAGTATTCTGGACTCAGTTTTAATCCTGTTAAATATGAAGCTGCTATTGTCAGCTGTCTAGGATCAACACTTTCTGGATGACTTTACTGAGAATAACCGAATAGTCAGAAATAGAAAATGGGCGAGAAAGGAAAATATCCAGGTAAGGACACAACACCGATAAAGTGAGCAATTTGTTCTGCTCAGCGTTTTCCTCAATAAAAAAATGTATAATAGCCAATAAAGACTGCACACACAAAAAAACCTACTTCCTTTCCTGTTTTTTAGAAACATGGAACTCTGCAGTCAAGCTAGATGAATTTTTGTCTCCTGCGTGGACTGTACTGAATAGTCGGAGAAAGGCAGAGAAGGTGCCATATACTTAATGTTAAACATTGTGATGCACAGAAGTAAAAAACCTGCTGCCCAGAAATGATAACACTTCAGATCACAATTAAACCTCAGTAAGATGCTTACCACCCACTCCAGTGCTCTCACATTAGTTTAGGTTGTTTACAGTTAGATACTGAATTAGGAAGAGAAAGTATCAAATGTAGTACAATGCAGGATTAAGGGGGTAGAGGAAAAATTATAGAATTGTTTTGCATCTGGGAATTGTTCAGAGATCCCTCATCATATCTGGATGAGTATGCAAAAGTTTCATCAAAATATTGGGACAAATGTGTGCATACAAAAACAATCTGTTCACACCCTAATCAAAAGATATGATTCATCACTAACATCCATAATTTACTGATGTTTCATGTTAGCAATATTTAAAAATGCAAGAAAGGCAGGTAAACGCTCATCAAATCACTGAAAGCGGCTAACAGTTATCTTCAAGGTAAGCTAGAAACTGACAAAAGCAGCAGCATCTAGGATGCACATAGAATATTGCAAGGCATACAGATGCTTAAAGGTTATAAGCCAAAGTCACATCCAATTTTGTTTATATTTTCTCCCTGGGATGAACTTAATGCTTGTTGCAAAATAACATAACATAACTGCATAATCTTTACTGTTTCTATGTATGATGTGAGGAGGATTTAAAAATAAACTGTTCAAAAAATTAAAGGAACAGTTTGAAAACACATCAGATCCCAATGGGTAAAAAATCATGCTGGATATCTCTTCACACATTAAAGGAACGCAGTCTCCTGAGGAAAAAGAGCCATGATCTGCTCTTTCTTAATGAGTTTCTCCATGTTCCAAGACCAGTCCAGCTTCTTTAATGTGGATCCCAAAGTACTTGTAGGAGTGGACCACCTCTGCATCCACTCCTTGAATAGTGACCAGACATAGAGGCTCTTTGGTGCGGCAAAAGTCAAGAACCAGTTCCTTGGTTTTGCTGATGTTAAGATGCAGACAATTTTTTCTGCACCAAGAAACAAAGTTCTCCACCTGACTCCTATACTCTTTCTCACGCCTTTTATCAATATGCCCAATAAGTGCAGAATCATCTGAGAATTTCTGCAAATGACATGACCTGGTGTTATATTTTTAATGAGAGGTGTACAGAGTGAAGAGAAAAGGAGACAGGACTGTTCCTTGTGGTGCTCAGATGTTGCTCACATCCAAATCAGAAACTCAGTCCTTGAGTCTCACAAACTGCAGCCCACCTGACAGATAGTCTGTTATCCCGGACACCATAGGCTCATCCACCTGCATATCTCTGGATTTATCTCTTAACAGGGATGGCTGAATGATATTGAAGGCACAGTGCTGCCAGCTTTGTCCAAGTGAGAATAAACCGTGTGGAGCAGATAGGTAATTGCATCCTCCACTCCAGTCTTTGTCCAATAGGTATAGAAAATATTTTCATAATCCTGATGGTTCCAAACCTAAGAAAAGTCCAATACATACCTAAAAGAGTATGTCACTCAAGAAAAAATTAGAAAGAACAGATATCATGACAATAATATAATATTATTGATCATCTCTTCTTTTTGTTATTACCAAAAATGGTCCACAAATGTTGCCATATACTGTACCTTGCTTTTCATAGTATCTTAGCACACCTAGAATACTTCAACTGTTATGCCAGATTACTGTTTGTAATATGGTATGGCATTGTATTAATTGTATGTTTATCATACTCAACTGTCACTATTCTGTGACATGCAAGGAGTAATCTCATGGCAGTAAGGAGCAAGGAGTAATTTCATGACATGACAGTAAACTTGAACTTGACATCAGACACCTTTGCTTCTATTGCTCTTTACCCTGCCAATAATCACAGCTCAGAAAAGACATTGTTCCAAATCTCCAGCCATTATTCTCTATTTGCAAAATAGTAATGAGCAAGCACTATTGTGCTTCACTATGAGTTCACAAAAATCACAGAAATGTTTGGGATCTTTGCCGAACTCCATGAAACACTTTGAACTCAGTGGGGAAGAAGGAGTTGAAGTAGTTTTGAGTGAATTATAATGGTGCAATGTTGTTTTAAGTGTCCCCGAGGGCTATGGAATTGGCTTCCATCTATGCTGGACCGATTATTGTGGCCACAAATGTTATCTGAACTGTGTGGCAACAGTGCTACTCACTGTGCCACACTGCTTCAAACAACAAAAGACGCAGATGGAAGAATAACTGCAAACAAAGTACAAAATATGGCCACAAATTGGAAATAAGTAAAACAATATGGATAGTTTTATGCTCATAGAGTTCCAATATTCGATCACACATTGCTTGTGCCACAAACTGGCAGCGGCAGACTAGCTTCTATCGTTTGACGTCAGGGCTCTGGGCTCAGCTCTAACATCTTCTTTGTTTCCAATCTATCTGTACAGATACTCTTTTTTTCTTATATCAAGAAGGTAGAAATGTCTGGTAAATAGTAATACATTTTTGTTTTTATTTTTATGTCACAGGGTCTCATACTGACTTGAGCAGGGCTTCTTAAAGGCTTGTTTTGATTCATAAAGGGCATCACATGGATAATTATGCATGCAAATTAGCCATGCAGTGCTCCATTGAAAGTGGATAGGGATCAGTGTTACATATCCGGTGGCAGCATTCATAATATTTTCATTATGGTCAGCTAATGTATCTCTCAAATGAAAGTATTGCAAGTTTTTTTTTTCTTTTTTTAAACACATGCACGTGCAAAGCAGTGATAGTACAGTACACTTGCATGAAAGTTCTGAGCATGGTAGATACAGCTCTTTGATGTCACAATGGACTTGCAAAGCAACTTGGGATGCTTGGAAGAAAAATGATTGTCTAAGACGTCTGCACAGTGAATTTACATGGAAATATTTGGAGAACAAGGTCATTGGCGAACTTGGCATTTTCGTTGCTAAAAAAACTCTTCAGCGAATTTTGCCAAATAACACTGGTGCCATATAACAGTTAAGCTATATTTGCTTTTTTATGCTTCTTAAATGAACAGCTTCAACAGGCAATTATATATTCCATCCATTTTCCAACCTGCTGAATCCGAACACAGGGTCACGGGGGTCTGCTGGAGCCAATCCCAGCCAACACAGGGCACAAGGCAGGAACCAATCCTGGGCAGGGTGCCAACCCACCGCAGGACCAATTATATATTATAGTTTATAATTTACAGTGTATTGTATGTCAGAATGAGTACAATTGCAGATTAACCTGCAACACAATTAGTATTGTTCTAAACACATGTACATGGATTTGTAGAAAAAGAGACTTTTTCCCAACCTGAATACACATACATAAGGATTACAACCAGAAGTCAATGGGGCAGATAAACATGTAAGGAGTTTTCCATGTCAATTAATTAAATCACATTTCTATGATCTATCTGAAAAAACAATACTGCTCTGGTGGGATTCAGGTGGACAAAAGTAAACCTTCACACTAACAGCTTATGGAGTATGATACAAAAATGCTAAACTGTTACACCACAAAAAATACAAACATGTAATACATGAAAAAGAAATAAGACAATGCTAGTGATACCTATACTGAAAGTGGGAAATTAGTCTATATGAGAAGTATAGTAAACCACGTTAACTAGCAGAAATGTAAAGGATAAAAAATGTCAATGGTCAGAAACTCGACAAATAAGAACTCTAAAGATGAAAAGGAATGAATTATGAGTTTTTAAAAATATACTTCATGTTATTTGAAATAAAATATGAAGATGTATTTTATAAAAATACAGAATGTATCCTCTAGTTACAATTATTGATGACTTTACATAAGTAATTGATTATAAAATGGTTTGTATAATGTGAAGCACATTTATTATGTGGAGTTCTAAACAGTAAAAATACATTTTGAGGCTGATAGGGTTCAAATAAATTCTAAAACTGCATCATCCCACAGGAGTCTATGAATAAGAAACAGCAGATATATTTGCTTCATGATTTACACACCGTGCAATGTATGACTAAATAATATTAAAAATTAGGTGTGTTTGGCCTATGTAGAGCTGAGACTGTATAGTCAAGCTAATTTGACATGAATTTTGCATTGATGTACCCATCCAGAAAGTGTGATAGATTTGAAAATAAGACATGGCATCACTTAAATTTTAGTATTTATAGAAATATAGACATTGTATTCATAAACACGCCTTAAATATAAACAAAATTAAAATTAAATGCTGTGGCATAGAATTTTAATCATTCACTTCTTAAACATCTCATGCATTACTAATGCCTAGAGGGAAATTTAACCATTTATTATATTAAAAAGAACACACAGATTACTTGCATGAAAACTGATTAAGTGAAATCTGAAACTCAGGAGATGACCACCACACAGGAGCTGTATGCAAATAAAAGTCATTGGTATTATTTATGATTTTTAGAATATAATTAAGTCTTGTAACAGTTCTAGCACTTACCATTCAAACTCCCATAACAGAAGTTGCCAGTTGTATACTGTTTCTGTCCATGAGGTGGTGCTAATGAGTTAGAATCCACACTTGTAAACTTATTTTTTACTCCTTGAGCAATCCATCAATTTTAGTTCACTTTATTATTGGTAATATTCATATATATTAAAGCAACTAATGCTCCTGACATGTTTAGTTTTGCTATATAAAACATGTATATAATGTAATATTTGAGATATGTCTTGAACTTAGTTTGGACTTTAGAAAAAAAAATGTCACTTTTATGCCCAGTAAATGAGTGCAGCTTCTTATAACTGCAATTACCATTAAAAATTAATTGAACTAAATTTAAACATAATGCCATGAACTGTTAGTTTTGTGCAATGTTATGTATTAAACATAGATGACAAAACCCACTAAGGCATTTTACCAAACAGGTAAATGAAACAGCATACTACTGCCATGCTTGAGATGAGATAAATTCACAGTGCATAATAAAAAAACATATAAATGCCTAAAGCAATGCACAATAGAGTAAAAAGCAATGTGGTGAAATTACAAACATAGACATTGCTTACCCAGATCAAGAAAAGCTGTCTTCAGTGTTCAAGGTAAATGCTTTGATTCAAAATCCGTTTTGAGAATTTACTAAAATGCTGACACAAGAAAACACTTAAAAGAGTCTGGATTTTGTGTTCTCCCAAAGCTGATCTGAAGCAACTTAAACATTCTTTTTTTAAGCATACTTCTACTGAAGCAAATAAAAAGACTTTCCATCTTGTGTATTTGCTTGCTACTGTAGGGACAGTGAAAGTGAATGAATGAAGCAAAAAATACAGTATCACAACAGCACTTGTAATTTATGTATTAGTAGTCAATCCTGTGCAATAATCCCAGGGATGTTCCACTAGAACAACAAAATACAGTAGTAAGAGAGAGTTTAAAATGGTAAGACAAGACTCTGTTTCTTGTAGCTTTTATAAATGTGATGTGACTGTGCCAAGGAGACTCATTAAAGACATATATTGTAACAGATATGCACTGTCCTTAGCAAAGCTGAAGTAACTGTAATATAGTTGAGAGTAATAACGGGTATTGCAGGGTTTGTCATGCAGCAGCAGCATTGTATTATATATATGCATTTATTACTGGATTGTAAAGACTGATCCTAATGTAAGTAATATATTTGGGAAAGAAAAGTTCAACATGGCTTAATCTTAGGGACGCAACCATTGAGGAAGGCTCCTTAAGAAAGAGTTTTTACTCGCACATCAGAGCTAGTATTCAGGATCTGATTTTTAAAAATTGAGATGCTCTCATCAGTTACCTACAGCTAACCCTACTGGCCTCAGACTGTCCACATGCACACCATTCTGGTGAAATGCTTTGAGAGACTGGAGCTGGAACACATTAAATAGAATATTCCATACTATGTGTACCACCTCCAAATTGCCTCTCTCAAAACCTTACCACAGATGATGCCATATCCCTTTCATCTTATTTCATTCTAGTATACTTTGATATTAAAATCTACCAGTACAGAGTACAGTTTATAAACTACAACTCAGCATTTAAGACTGTTGTGCCAGGACAACAATTTCACCTTTAATATCAGCAAAACCAAAAAGCTCAATGTAGACTTTGGCCTCAGCATAAATTTGAGGAAGCAAAAGACAGACCACACTGGAGTTACACGGACTGTTAAAAAGCCTGTAATGCTGCCTTTAGATCAGGTGGCAAGGTAGCCCTAAGGACAGTGAGGGCAAACCTATCTTGGGGTATCAAGGCAGCTAAGCAAGGGTATGGCAAGAAAATCCACTTTCAGGACACCACAAACACACAGCGCATGTGGCAGGTAGTCCAAGCCATCATAGACTATGAGACCGCACCACCTGTCCTCAGTGGTTATGCCTCCCTTCCAGATGTTCTAAATAACTTCTATACTCAGTTTAATGCCTGGAATGACATACCTGTGAAGGAAGTCCATCTCTTCTTATGGAGAAGTGGTACTGTGCTTGTCCACTTGTACCTTTTTGAGCCTTATGGAGTGTGAAACCAACAGCTTATGAAGCCACAGATATATCTGAACAAGGCAATAGCAAAACACAGTTGATAGATAAGACACTATGTTTTGCCCAGGAAGGTCCCACATTCTGAAGCTAACAGCATTTAGTAGTTGAGCAAATATAAGTCTTTGCTTGTAGCCTAACAACAAAGCACTGCTCCTGTGACTCTAGAAGAATTTCTAGGGTTCAACGTGACTTACATTTTGTTCTTTTAGCCCTTGGTGTCCCTGCACTCATGAACCTTCAATGTTATACTGTAAGGGACGTGGTCTCCAACAATATCTGATGTCCATTCCCTTAAAAGAGAGACATGATCCCTATTGTGCTAGTCAAGGAATGCCTCAGAGCAGTACTGCCTTTATGCCTCATCTTAGAAAGGGTAATCTGCCCCCAAACTCCCTAGCTAGTGCCCATAAACTGTCTATAATGTTAACAAAAAATCAGTCATTGTCTGGAAATAAGGCTCACTTGCACTTGTAGTGTTCTGGAGGAAAAACTATTTATTCTCAACCTGGCCACATCTTACTCTTTCTTGTACTAGTGTGGTATGATTTACTGTAGTGCACACATTGTATAGCTACCTGTATGTTTCCACTATTAGTCTGTCTACTGTTTGGGTTCTATCCTTGCCCTGTGCTACAGTTATGGGTGCCCCTAAATCTTTGCAATCTCCTGCCAAATGATCATCTTTTCACAATGCCTACATTTCTATTCCATATTTTATTTTCAAAGTTCCTTCTTCCATTTGCATTTTTTTGCTGTAGTTCCTTATTATCTTTCATAACATATAAAATCCAAGTTGGTCTCAAAGTTTAGATTTTCAGCACAATCATGCTTTGTTACTGCCATTTTTACTTCAGTTTTTTCAATAGATTGATTTTTTATTTTGTTAATGTAAGTTCTAAGTTAGATTTTTGTGGATACAGTGACTTTTATTATGGAGAGTAAGTGATTTATAGGTAGCTATAGAGTGAGGCACAGAGATGATAATGTGCATTGGCACAGAGACATGGGAAGCAAGACAAACGTTTTTTAAAGTTTTATCTGCATGTATGTTGTGAGATGAACTATAGCTAAATCTAAATAATCTGTCTGATCTATCCAGTTGCGTGGGCCAGCACTTTGGTAGCAGTAAGTGGAAGGCAGTACCCAACCTTGGATATGCCTTCAGAGGGTACATTGTTGCACACACATCCACACTCACTCATACCAGACCTGGAGTCATCAAATAACTTCACATGCATATCTTTTCAAATATGGAAGGAAATCACAGCATCTGGAGAAATCCTATGTAAAAAATTAATAGAATTAGCAAGCACCACACAGCCAGGAGCTGGAGTTGTAAAACTGTCCATAAATATTCATTTTAATATTTAAAAGAAACAGCTGTAATTTTAATATATTCTAATGTCAGTTAGCATGATTAAACTAAATATATCTTAGAATATTTATGTGTATCTTTGAGGGCTCTCATTTCATTGATTTAGTTAATTATGAACTCAATTAATTATTTTAGGTTTACAATTGTCTCTACTGTTCACTAATGGATAGCATGTAGTGATTAGAGGAAATGAGGAAAAACTGTGTTAGCCATCATGGAGGTAAGATAGGACTTGCACTTTGGGATCATCTTCTTGGAAACTTGTCAGAATGAATACTTGAGACAAGGTAACCTTTGAGAATGCACACAGGACTTGTGGTTCATCCTGTTTAACTAATTTTCTTGCCTGTAGTGTGCAAAATAAAGAAAGAAAAAATGTAGAAGTGTGGTCTTTTCCACCATATAGCTGACTGCCCATGCTGGAATGGCAGAAACGCTGTTTGGTAAAGGATGAAATAGCATCTTTTTAATTCAATTAGTTTATTTAACAATTCAATTAATTTATGTCTGCATATAACCTTTCACTAAATACAACCTCACAACACAAAGTATTAGATAAAAGATAATTTATTTATGTTTATGTTTAGATGGCTAAGGCATCTTCTTATTATTATGTTTTCCACTTTCTTTTATTAGGGTCATAGTTAGCCAAGCTGCTTTACTGGGGGAGTTACATACGATTATTGTTATAATACTTATTTCATTAAGACTTATAATATACCTCTCCCACCTGCTTAAGTGTGAACCAGCGAATTGGTGAAGTAACTTTCAACTAATAACTTCCATAATGGCAACCAAGAGAAGTATACTCATTGTTGATAAGAACAGCTCTTAGAAATAATCTTAGCACCTATGTGAATGTTTTTGTGCACACTGAATAAATATAGTATGTGACTGGGGATTCCAAGCAAAGTAATATCAGGTCTGCACTTTACAGTCACACTTTAGTGTTTCACTTGTGTGTCTGTCAGTAACAATGGTACTTCCTTGGCCCCAGCTTCCATGTATCACTGCCATTTCACGTTTAGACACCTTTCATTTTCAACATAATGATAGAATGGATGCTTAAGCAGCCATTGTATGTTTTCCCAAAGAAAACCTGATGTCAAGTATAATTAATTCCATTATTTCCTTTTACCAATGTTGGGTAAATATTGGAGCTAATGCAACATACATTGTTAGGAGCAGAACAATCCATAATACATTTTGATGGAGTACCAGCATTGATTTCTCTGCAAAGGAGAAAAGATAAAATATTTAGTATATACCATTCAACATACAGCACACTAACGTCATACCTTACTTTGCCTATAGAAGATGATCTTGATACTACTTTAGCAGCTACCACTAAATGTCGTGTGGTTTTATTAATTGCAATCTTTCATAAGGTTATTTGGAACTGAATATATAATAATAGATTCAAACATGTTTTCATGGTAAATTATTAATACTTAATTTTTTCACCGTAGGACCATTTAGAAATTATTTAAAAAGATGCCAACAACAAAAATGGCATGTGAGAAGAAGAAAAGTACAGATGTTTCCAAACAGATAATTGCACTGTTGTACAGGATATTAGTGTCCTTAGCTTATTTTTACCCAAAGTTCCAGACCTACTACTTATTTCATTTTGCTATTTCATTATACAATAGATACATTTATCTATTGTAGAAATATGTCAACAAGAGAGATCGTAAAGAGGTGGGGGCACCACAAGTGACCCCATATAATTGATGGAAAAACAAAAAAACAATTGACATGCAGTTGTTTGGAGCACCATTTTAGACATGAGCCTTCAACTGACCGCCTCCAGATAGCAGTGGAGCTGGTTATGAGGCTAAACAAGTTTAGAAGGTTAGAAACTGGAAGTGAAAGTGGAGAGGCAGTTACATATCTATCGATTTGTTGATTGGCTGTATTATTACTCCTCTGAGTATGCATCTTTGTTTTTTCTGTTTCTGCTGCTGTATACATCTAAATTTCCCCTTGGGATTAATAAAGTTTAATCTAATTTAATTTACAGTATAGCATGAGCATGAAGAGCCTTCAGCACATACTGTGAAAAAAATACTTTGTCACACATATAAAAAGTGGTGTCTCCTACAGAGCCGATTTGAAGATACACAAGGGAACAATTTCACAGCAAGTCACATAATCCATTTTTCTGTCTTCTGCCAGGAAGAGCTCTTGGAAGATCTGTGATATCTCCTCACACCTCACCTTCTCTTCCAGTTTGCCATTGTAAGAGAAAATGTTTTGTGACACTTTAGTATTTTGAACTCATAGGCTCACAAGGTAGTTTAATTGCCTTAAATAAACTAATAATGTTCTAACAGGTGCAACTGTGTTAAAGTTATCCTTGAAAGAATCCCAAAAAGCTTATCGTGATTTGTATGTTGTTAGTTATATATAAATGCAGCTTTTAAATTATTAGTATAATTCTGAAAAGCTCTTGTTTAACAAAGAAAAATGTCTAGACATTTGTTGTGGATGGACATCAGAGAACTGCAGAGCACACTTTATCAAAAGAAACTTACATAAGTTCACAAAACTACTCAACATTATGTCTTCAGATTCTTGAGGGAAGCCATCATGTCTGAACATATACAAACTTCATAAAAACAGCACACCAGTTTCAAAGACTTTTGATATCTTGTATTGTAATAAATAAGCTCTTTCTGGTTGAGTGAGGTTACTGCACATATTGTTTAATTTATGGATAGGTTTGTTTCAGGCTGCTGGAGGGTAGTGTTACATGGAGTGTATGACTCCGTTGTTATTTCCTAAAGGAGCACTGCACTTTGAATAGAATGTGCTAATTCTCACACTAAGATCACAGTTTAATTTCAGAAAAAAAAGTGTTGTGTTCCTTGCAAGTCTTAAGTTAAAAGCTTCTGCACATGGGAGACTTCATGTACCACTAGTGAGAGTAGCAGTGACTGGACGTTTTATGAATGAATAGGTGCAGTTGTTGATGTTTTGCTGATATTGTAACAAACCTTTGTGGTGAAGCAGAATCTTAGTTCTTAGGCAAAGTTTTTGTCTTATCAATCAGTCTGAATTCCCATTCTTACCATTGGTTGAGAGCTCTGTGTAGTGCCTAAAAGAGTGTGCTTGTGAGAATAAGTATACAAAATAAAGTTTTACCATTCAAGTTAAAAGAACTTATAAATGGGCAGGATCTTCTGGTATGTTCACTTATCTCCAGATCAAAATGAAATAGTTGATGTGGGCTTGTAGATATAATTGACCTGAATGCATTTTGTGGAAAATGTGGCAACCATGACCCTCTACAAGAAGGCCTGGGACACACCAAAGACATACTCAAAGAATTGTATCTCTCAGCTGGCCTGGGAATATCTGGACATTTCCAAGTGTCACAGGAAAATGTTGTTGAGATTAGAGAGGTCTGATCACCACTAGGAAAAGGGAATAGAAAATAAAGTAAGGAAGTGATAGTGCATGTCTTTAAAGATAACAGAAGCCTTATGTTATAAAAATAAAGACTAAGGTTTTAACACTGGTTATTGTTCTGTATCTCATTCATTGTGCTATTGAAAGGAACCATACTACTCTGAGTGATTATCTGGAACAGTGCATTAGCTTAGTCTGTCTCATAAGCTTTACAGTGTATAAACTGCTAAGCCACAGAGTAAGAGTTGTTTACCTCATTCTTAGTCAAAGTACTTGGTTTAAATATATTGTTAACCCCCAATGGTTATAATATGTTTAGAACTAATTTATTACACTTGTTTAAATTTTTAAGGTTAAATTCAAAAACTAATTTTAAGTAATTGTAGTGCATGTTTAAGTTTTGTTTATAATAAATACAAGTGAAGTAACAATATAATCAAAGTGAATGAAAAATAAAAAATTAAAAGATGCCAAAAGCCACTGTATGTTATACTTTCATAAGATGTCAGGTCATATCAAATGCATGTTGTTCCCAGCAGATGAAATTTAGTAAGTTTAGTGACCTCTTGGGTAATTTCTCTAATGTTAACCATACATTTTAATTTTTATAATGACAGTTTTATTTTTACAATTGGCACAGCACGTAATATTTCATCTCATAATGGTATTAGCATCATTCGAGTAAGGAATTCCCAAGTAGACAAAATATTTACACTCCCTCATATATCCTGTTGGCATCAAATAGCCATTCCCTGCTGAAGCTCATTTAGCTGTTTAACTAGACTTTATTCTGTAGACATTTAAAAACTGTCTATTCAAGCAATGTGAATTTTTAATGTTTCTTTGTTTTCCTCTTATGTGTCTGTTTAAAGTGTGTGCATGAATGTAAAGAGTTTGGAGACGCTATTTTAAAAATTCAAGAGATGCAGAACCCTCAAGCCTTGGAGGTGATTCACTGGAGATTCACTGTTCTTATACTAGTTTTTGTTCTGCCTGCTTCTTTTACTAACCCTTCCAGAAAAAGACTGATGTCCTTGGCTGTAGTGGCTATGATAATCATCTCCATAAAGGGTTTAAGTACAAACATTTTCTAAAGAAAGACATTAAATAATACACATATGAAAAAAAAAATTCTTAATAAAAAACTTCTTAGAGCACTACAGATCCAAACATCAAATGTCTGTGTGAGGCAAAGAAAAATTTATTTCATTTCCATAATGAGTCAAAAGATGATGTACTCAGGGTCACTGTTTAAAATATAGGGGAAATCAGTGTCTGAAAGAAACCAGATCTTGTTGACTTTAAAGAAGTGGCCATGTGAAGTTCTAGACTTATTTGTCTTCTGTTATAAGTTTGATGCATTTGATATCCTGGGATGAAGTCTTCACCAAATGATTGTCTTGTAAAGGTGTTTTAAATTAGTTTCCTTATGAATACTCCACACTGTATTCGAGTAAAACATAACTGTTTTGCCAGAGCAAGGCATTCTATCTTGTTTACAAAACAATACAACTTATTTTTTGTATAGCGCTTTTCACTGAGTGCAGGCACAAAATGCTGTGAATAATTCTCAGTTAAAGTACAAGTATAGATTATACTAATTACCGACCTTGTACAAATATAATTGCATATTTTTTAAAACACATGAAGAACAAGTTAGAAACTGATTAAACATAAATGAAAACCAACATCTGTCCTTTAATTAATTGATAAAACTGTGGCCAGTTGACAACAGTGGAGGTTAAAATTGTAAAAGAGAAAGTCAAAAATAAAGTCACAGTCCTGGAGACCTTGGCCAACTGTCCACCTACAGTATCTGCTCCTGGGTTTCTCTGTTATGCTGGCCATAAAATCTAATGAGAGCATCTTTCCATCCAATGATTCCAGTGCTCCTTTATCAGAGTTGACTTTTCCATATGCAGGAGAGAAGCCTGGCAGTAAAGCAGTGTTAAATCCAGATACCGAAAAGTGAAACAGAATAGAGGTGGGTTAGTAATCGCTTATAAATTTAATATTATTTATATGCTTATACAAATGACCAACAAACAGAAATCCAGTATGTACAGCAAATCAGCAGCTCTAGTCTGTTTATGCTAGACTAACGTAGTGTGTCTTCAACCTGGATTTCAAAGTTGAGACTTATATTAGCAGGCATATTATTCTACAGTTTCGGGGCCCTGTGACTAAAAGCTCAACTTTCTACCGTTATTTTATTAATCGTAGGAATCTTAAGTAGGCCTCTTGAGATCTCAATGTGTGCTATGGTTGTTAAGTAATGACAACCCCAAATACGTAAGCAGGGCCTTGGCCAAGTATTACTTATATTTCTGCATAAATGACTAATAAACAGAGATGCATTATGAGCATCTAATCAGCAGCTTTAGTCATGGTATACTAGACTAAAGTAGTAAGTCTTCAGCCTGGATCTAAAAGCTGAGACTCAAGGGCCATCTCTTATATTAGCGGGCAGATCATTCCACAGCTTCTGTACCTTGTAACTAAAAGTTCAAACTTCCACTGTTATTTTATTAAACCTTAGAATCTGGGTTGTAAGCAATGATGAGCTCAAATACTGCAAGTAAGAAGGGCCTTGGCGATCTAAGGCTTTAAAAGTTAAAAGGAGGATGTTGAATTCAGCCCTGTACTTACTGTAAGTGGATACCAGTGTAAAGACTTGAGAACTGGAGTTACTTTATGTGTTCATGATTTCTGGTTTGTGTAATGATTTTTGCAGCAGCATTTTAGAGTAACTGAAATCTGTATAAAGAACAATTTGAACAAACAGTGAATAATGCATTGCAGTGGTCAGTCTTACTAGAAATAATGCATGAATTCATTTTTCAGTGTCTTGCATATTTAGAAAATCTCTAAATCAACATTTTTAAGATGGAAAAACATGTTTTTGGATAGTTTTTAATGTGTGTTTTAAATGACATGCTACTGTCAATAATAACACCTAACTTGCATGCTGATTCAGTAAAGCTAATGGTGATTTCAGCTGAGTTAAAGTGACAGAATGTTGCCTGTTTTTTTCTGTATTGAGAAACAAGTAGTTCTCATCCATCCACTCCTTTAACTCAGATTTGAGAATAAGAAGACTTAAATTAGAGGTGCTTTTACCATTTTCGTCTCTTCTGTTCTATTCTTTTTTGTTAGGATGGTATCCACCAGGAGTGGACCCATGCCCACCCACTATGAACCCTGGCTGAGTATAGCAGGAATATTTGGCATCTACTTATGTGCTTATTGGTGCTGTTTTTGAAGAAGGCATACTATAACCAATAGGAGATTAACTATTAAACATTCTGTTAATAGTTAAAGTTATCCAATTGGTTTTATTGTCTTAAACTAATCCCCTCACTAATATGTTCCAAAACAGATTGCTAGTTCAAAATGTTGATGTACCTTAGGTTCTTATATATCAATTTATGAGACAACAGAAAGCAAAGCACTGTTAGCAAATATTTTCAGGCAGGAGCCATAATTGAAACTATGAATTCCTCACAAAAATGAATCCTCATCATTTATTGAAACATTACAGTCTCAGACGTAATTTGCAGAAATGGAAAGTCAAAAAGAATTTGGTATACCATTAATCTTTTTGTGGTGGACAGGCAAATCATTTAAGATGGTAAAATCCCCAAACAATTACAGTATTTACAAAAGTTTCTTTTTGAACTATCATCAGTGTTGAACATAAAACAGATTAGGCATCATATTGAAAGGCACAGTAGGTGACTTAACAACTTTCATTAGCTTGAAGTATGAGATTTGCTTGATTATAATGTAAGGATCAAAGATATATGGAGATTCTTCAAAATCAAATCAACTTGTCTCTGTGTTGTTTGGTCTGAGTAGATTTAATACTGGGCAGCAAGCCTGAACTTTTATTATCGTCAGCTGGTTTTGCCAATATGTAGTAAAAAATCTCTTTGGACTAATTAGTAAGATAAACTTGGCATTTACTTATTAGGTTCTAAAACAGGGTTTTGTTACATTGATTCATTTTTATTTGATATACAGTGTTTTATTTTGCAGTTAAACTTGTTTTTTCCAATTTGATTATAATATTGAAAGTGATCTAATTGCATTATAAGATATGCTTAGTTTTTTTTTTCTCCTTCACTTTTCTCTCTACCTATTGGGAAATATAAAAAAGATTCACAGCTCAGTCTAAATTTAGCTTTGCCATACACTCCCAGTGGAACGTAATAATGTATGTCCGCCTTAAATTGAAATCATTTCCCAGTTTTACATTTGGACGGCATCAGGTATGAGTGGCCTAGTAACTCCAGCACCATGAACTGACAAGAGATGAATAGATGATAGGCCACAAAAGCAAGGGAAAAGGGATCAGGAGGTAAATATTTGTCAAAAAGCGCAGCAAAGCCTAAACCAGAAGAAATATCGATAATTTGTCAAAATTTTAATCATAAATCAGATGTAAAAAAAAAAAAATCTAGCCAGAAGGCAAAGCCAGATTAAATAATAATAATACATGTCAAAGACTCTATTTTAGAAATTCTCCACAATCTTGGACAAAGTTTTCGGCTGTCACCAAGATTATGCCATAATGATGTAAATTCCAGGATATGTCCCCTAGCAGTGTGATGTTGTGTTGTGACAACCAAACCACATACTGGTGATGTGCATTACAATCAAAAAGGCATCATCTTCTTAACATTTAGGGTGCAAACACTTGAGTCCACTTTGGTATTTTCAAGTAATTCTGAGTTCTATTCAGACATGTGCCAACTTTCTATGGGAGTGATTGCATATGCCTAAGTAAAATGGAGGGAAGCCTCTGGATTATGACATATAATACAGGATGATAACTTTAACCAACATGTGTCTGTATATTCTAATTTCCTTCCTGCACACAAAGAGGTTGCACTTATTGGGGATACAATAATAACTATAAATGGAAACTGAACATCTCTGTCTTTTTCTAGGTTACTGATCTTCAGAAACATGTATGACTTTTCACAATTACATGAGATGATTATGCCTTTATCAGTGCATTCACTCTTTTTTCTGCTACAACACATCCTTTAAAATAGCCAGGATGTTCCCTTTTTCAGTTCTGGGTTCCTTAGATTATTATATACTAATCAGCAAATGAAGGATAAAGCAGCTGAATCAAGGTACAATGTTATGTGTTATGCCTTAAGACCGTGTCACATTACATGACTTTCCCAGTGATTTTCAGCCACAGACTTTATCTACATAATTTTAGAGATTTGGAAGCAATTGTCACATACCCAGCAACTCATTCTGACCAGATTGTTACATGCCCCAAAAAGTCTTCAACTGTATGGGAGGACTTGTGAGAGTGTGCATGTGAGAGCTAACAACCAATGAGCACTTACCAAGAAGAATAATGCATATGAAGAATAAGGAATGCAGCTGTTTTGGACCTGACAATCATAATGGAGACATGTCAGTCTAATGTTGTTTGATTTACTACCATGAATGGATAAAAGGGTTGAGATTATGGCTGAATTGGCAGCACTTGTAAAGCCTTTGCGTGGACACCAGCTCCATCAGGAAGCATGTTATTAGCTGTCAGAAAAAGAAGTGAACGCCTAGTACTTTGGAAATGTGAAACAGTGCTATAAACTTGTTAAGTAGTCGTCTAATGTGACATACCTTGTGCTTTTGGTTGTGTAGTCTGACATACTTAGGCGACAATATCAGTATTTTCTGTCTGCTAGTTTGAAATCACCTCCGACTATAAGTCATGTAGTGTGACATTGGCCTTAGGTAGAAAAAAGACAAAATAATTGAATGTTGGTGACCAGAAAAAGAAACAGTGTTACACTAGGCAGAAATTCAGCAACCAAAAGACCATCCTCTTACCATACCCAGGAACAGAATGACAAAACAAAGATTTTGCCTTTATCCACAAATTTGGATAACCAGGATAATCAATTCTAGTCAAATTTCCTAGCAACATTGTAGCATCCATTCCTGAAAATGGCGGGGTTTCTAGGAGAACAAAATGGTGTCAGAAAATGCACAAAATATTTTGAACCATACAAAAACAGATTCTTACTTAGAAATAAATTAAAGAAATGGATTCCATGATTTAAAAAAAAGCTAAATGTTTTTCAAAAAGACCAATGGAAAACAAAAACATTCAAGACAAAACCAGTTGATACAAGTATGAATTTGCAGTTCTGGACTATACAATTAATTTACAGTATACTGGTATTTTGTATTTATCTGTTTATTTTTGACATGATATTATTTTTAAAGTTACATTTTGTTATTTTTGTGTTATCATTTTGGGTAATTTTTGTAATGGCAGGCATATTGATGTTTTACAATAGTGGTCCATCATGTAAAAGCTGGAAGTGAATCGCTTGATGTCACCACCTATTCACTGTTTGTCACTCTAGTTCTAGCATCTAAGATTTGGATTGTGAGAGAAGACTTCAACTATTTGAAAATCACTGTAGGGTTTCAGAACTGCCTGTTCAGTGACTAATAGTATGGGTTAATAATAATAATAATAATAATATATTTTATTTATACAAGGTGCCTTTCAGAGAACTCAAGGACACTGAACAAACAATAAATAAATAAAAAAAAAGACACAATTATAAACAACTTAAAACATCAGAAAATCTAAAAATTAAAACCAAACAAAACCACTGTAATCATAAAGAAAAAGAAAAAGACATTTTAAACAGATGCGTTTTAAGTTTACATTTGAAGAATGAATATGATTTGATGTTTCGGAGCTCCACAGGTAATGAATTCCAGAGCTTGGGAGCAGAACGGCTGAATGCTCTGCTCCCCATGGTGGTTAGACGGGCGAGAGGGACGGTCAGATGGATGGAGGAAGAGGATCTAAGGTTACGGGAGGGAATGGCAACATGAAGAAGGTCAGACAGATATGGAGGGGTGAGGTTATGAATGGCCTTAAATGTTAATAGCAGAATCTTAAAATCAGTTCGAAACTTAATCGGGAGCCAATGAAGCTGCTGCAAGACCGGAGTAATATGGTGAATAGATGAGGTTCGAGTAATGATGCGTGCTGCAGAATTCTGGACTAACTGAAGCTTATGAAGAGATTTATTAGGGAGACCAAAGAGGAGTGAATTGCAGTAGTCCAGCCAAGAAGTAACAAGACTATGAACAAGAATGGCAATGGTATGAGGAGTGAGGGAGGGACAAATGCAATTAATATTATGTAGGTGGAAGTAAGCAGACCGGGTGATGTTATTAATGTGAGATTGGAAGGATAGAGTACTGTCGAGGATGACACTCAGACTCTTGACCTTAGGTGATGGGGAAACAACAGAGTTATCAATAATAAGAGTAAGATTATTGGTTTTGGATAATGATGATTTTGAACCAGTGAGGAGAACCTCAGTTTTGTCACTGTTTAATTTAAGAAAATTCGAAGAAAACAAGGATTTAATTTCAGCAATGCAATCAATAAGCGAAGGTGGTGGAAAAGAGGAGGTGGGTTTACTAGCAAAGTAGAGCTGGGTGTCAACAGCTTAACAGTGAAAATTAATGTTATATTTACGAAAAATATTGCCAAGGGGAAGAAGGTAAATAATAAAAAGAAGAAGCCCCAGGACAGAGCCCTGGGGCACACCTGAAGTAACAGTGGTGGGTTGGGATGTGAAGGTTTTAAGCTGAATGAACTGAGTGCGGCCTGAGATGTAGGATCTAAACCAATCATGTGGAGTGTGAGTAATGCCAATCAAAGATAATCTATTAAGGACAGTGATATCACAAATAGTATCAAAGGCCTCACTCAGATCAAGGAGGATGAGAATAGTAATTAGACCGGAGTCAGCAGCCATAAGGAGGCCATTGGTAATTTTAACAAGTGCCGTTTCTGTACTATGAAGAGGACGAAAACCAGACTGGAACTTTTCATATAGATTATTATGAGATAAGTGGGTGTGAAGTTGGATAGCTACTATTTTTTCCAGAATTTTGGAGATAAAGGGCAAGTTAGAAATAGGGCAAAAATGATTGAAATTAGTAGGATCAGCACCAGGTTTTTTCAGTATTGGGGTTATAGCAGCAGTTTTAAAAGATGAGGGAATAATACCAGTAGTAAGAGAAGAGTGAATGATGGTAGAAATGAGAGGGACTAAAGAGGGGAGGCAGGCTTTAACCAGAACAGTAGGCAGGGGTCCAGCTGACAAGTAGATCACTTGGATTTGCAGATGAGATTTGAGATTTCAGAGGAAGTGGGAAGCTGGAAAGAAGAGAAAGAGTGAATAGGCGAGTGTAGTTCAGAAGGAATACAGAGAGGATCTGGACCAAGGTGCTGATGTATCTTTTGGATTTTCTCATTGAAAAAGGACATAAGAGAATTACAGAAAGCAGTTGAGTAAAGGTGAGATGGTAAAGAGTCTGGAGGTTGTGTAACATTATTAAGTAAAGAAAACAAAGACTTGGTGTTGCCTGTATTACAAGTAATTAACTGAGTGTAATAATTAGATTTGGTTTGGGCTATACAATCCTTGTAATAGAGTACAAGATTTTTATACAGTACATATTGTTTGCATATTGTTCTTTGTGATTTTGGTTAAAAAAATTTTAAGCTAAGATCTCTGTTTGTCACTTAACCTACAATTTGTTCCTTTTCATCTCATGGTCTTTTTTCCTTTTGTTTTTGTTTTTTTCCTGTCTTGGCAAAACACACAAGCAACTAAACAATACAAGCCAATTTGATAGGTTTAAAATTTTAAAAAATGATTTATTACTTTTGTCCTAGGCTACATTTGTACAAGAAGTATTAGGCAGAAAGTTATAGACTATGGAGCAAAAGCATCCAGGGTGTTCATAGCACAAAAGGTGGGTGACAGCTGTCAAGAGTACAGCATCACAGAGTAGAAAAGTAAAATTAGTGAAGGATCAAGATGGTCTGAAGCAGCCATCTGATTTATTAAAACTTTGCGTGAATTCAAGCATTAAAATATGCAGACACCAAAAAAACTGAAATGTGTGCACCAAAAAAATCTGAGATATAAAACCTGGTTTATGCACATTTAACCACAATTTTCCCTTTATTAATTTAAATTATCTTGTAAATGTGTGCACGTAAATGTGCCTCAAAGCCGGCCAGGTTGCCATCCTGAAACAACCATATATGGACCATGGTAATCAAACTCGTACAGATATATGTGTAAGGTGAGACAACGGCAACAAGAGAATAAAGGCAAAAAAAAATAATAATAATAATAAGGATACATTTTATTTATATAGCACCTTTCCCATGCTTAAGGAAATTTAAAAAAAAAGCAAAAACTTGACTGTGAAACAGAAGTTCTCGTCATTGAAGCTGAGGCATGCAAAGAAAGTTTTATTTGGTGGCCTTAAGTGCAGCTGTCATTAACAAGTGCAAACAGGCTGAATAGCAGTATGGTACTACTGCTGTGAATTAAGTGAGCTCTACCAGATGCACCATGCTTGAAATAAACATAAATAAATAAATAACAGAGCATCCTTAAGGTAGAGGCGAAGAAGTGGATCGCTTGTCACTAGCATAGTGCGAGTGCAGTGGTAGGAGGGCTAAAGCCAGTTACCTTGACAAGCAAGCCATCTGCCAGCGCTGCTTTGGCTCAAAGTGAATTGAGGGTTCACTGAGGCCACTGAGCAACAACGTTTGTTAGCCTCAATTTGCAGTCACAGATGACTTGACCATTAATGGAAAATAGCAGCTTGCTAACACCCACAAATATGTTGAAAGAAAACATGTTATTGCTACCTGGAATGAAGTATGCTCTACTAGCAGCACTATGCTTGAAATAAAAAGTAAATAAATAAATGGAACAACTTCAGGTGAAAGGCAAAAAAGTAGATTACTCATAACTGGCAACGTTTCAATACAAAACCAGCTTCAATCTCGCTAGATGCCCTTTTGCAATATGGGTGCAGTCAATTGCCCCAATTACATTAGGAAAACATGACACTGTACAGCTTGAAATAACATATTCATGCTGGTGTCACATCCAATTGTGCATACATCTAGCAGAACCTTGGATGCAGCCACCTTAATTCTACAAGTATTGACCTTCTCCTGCTCTGAACTGAACTTCTCTCTTTCCCTGGTCACCTAAATGACATTTATGCCAGTTTGGTTTCGCATGCACATACGTTGTTGACTCTCTGCAGCACTCCGCATTATGACTTCCCTATACTGTATACCCTTGGACCAGAATCCCTCATAATGCTAGTTAGTTCTTATGCAACACCACAATTCTTAAACACCATGGTCACACTAGAAGAACATCGGGATGAAGTACAATGAGAAGCAGGCATGCGTCTCCACTCAAGTGCCCTTTGAATGAAAACACGTGCCACCCCGTACACTTCAAGGCTGACAACACATGGCCACTCTCCATGCGCACCCGGAGAACAAACCAGTAAGTGAATAAGAGCCTTTTTATGTTTTATTATAACAAAGGTGCCTGCAAAGAATTAAATACAAACAGGGTGAAGTGCTTTTAAAGTATCACAATGTGAGATGTTTCCTCACAGTTGGCCATGACACGCACACCGTATGAAAACTGAATGTAGCACATTGTCAGTCCGTTAATGGCTTCCAGAACAGTGAGCATAGCGGATCTGAAGTTTGACTGAGATATTCCTGACCTGTCGGCCAGTTCCCTTTGGTTAGTACCTGTTGCCAAAAAGCCAAATATTCTTAAAACCTGGATATGAACAGGTAGAGCTGAATTTTGGGCAGTCTGTCTTTCTAATTCTGGGCCCATTTCAGCACATAGTTCCAAGAGAATGGCTCTTGGAAGACTAAAATGGCTCATAAGCCAGTCCCCATTATGGGCAAAAACATTCTTCTTGTCGCTTTAAGCTCTTTCCCTTTGTATATGACCATTTGCATACTTTTCAAGTAGCACCAAACAAGCCAGGTTGTTTTAAATCATTAAGCTATGAATAGTCTATAGTGCATGACTTTTGTATCTTTCTGTATGTTGGAAGTGAATTGCACCTTTTACATAATATAATTATTGACAACAAGGTATTATATTTGTTTTTAATCTCAACAAGTGACAAAAGGTAGCTGACATAAACTGAAGAAAACCCAAGTAATTTCTTCAGTGCAAATACGCAGCATTTGCCCTCTTAGTAGGCAGCTAAATTAAAGTCTATACATCATAGTCATCATTTTTGAGTTTTAATGTTTATCATGTTAACGCACATTATGATAATGGCTCAGTGATATGAATTATTGTGTGCATGAGTCATCATTTAGCTGGTTTGGCTGCATTTCCCTACTTTATCAATGGTTTTATTATTTCCCACTTTCTCAAAAATGTTATGCATGGATGGTTTAGAGCTGCCATAACTATATGCACATTCTCCCATGAAGGTTTCATTTATAAATTCTGACTTTTGCATGCATAGTTATATTTGCACATTTTAGGCCTCTTTTTGTCCATACAGTTTTAAAAATAAGAACTTAGGACTTTTGTGTAAAGCCAGGTTTGAAAAATTAAGGCTTGAAAGGACGGCTAACACTGAATGGGGGTACAGTGTAACAGAGATGTTACAGTATGTCCCTTAGCAAAGTTCCCACATTTTTAATATAGATTGGGGTGTTTGTTTGATGGAAGGTGGGTCCTGTGTTGATATATCTTATGAAACCTGCATTTCTCTTCTGTGTGTTTTCTCTTCCACTGTGTGAATATGTTTAAATGTGACTGGATTAGCAGGCCCCCAGTTTTAGTGTGCTTTATAATAAAGACTGGCAGACAGCCAGACTGATTTTGCATGTTGTCACTTAGTGCTGGAGCATGGAGTTGTACACCTGCTTAGGTGTAAATAAACAACAAATTACATTAATTTTCACTGGCATACTCATTCCTCCCATTCTGTTATAATACTAAGGGGCTCCTTTGTTTAGACACAAAAGTTGGAAAGGCACATATCCCATTTTATTATTGGCTACCAAACGGATACATCTCACTGTAATGGTATAAAATGATGCCCTACAACACAGATATAAAGGCATACCAAAGTTTAGAAAGAAAATGCAAAATTTGGGTAATGTTAGGAGCTTTGTTGTAAGAGTACGGGGAACTGGAAGCTGTAGTAATCCAAGAAGGCCATGCACAAGATGAAACAAATTTATCAGTTTTGCTTAATAAATATCAACCAAGTAAAATATCCAGTTTTAAATTTACTTTTTTTGCTGTCAAATACCACTTAAAAGTTTATACACTGTACATGGAAAGAGAGGACCCGCATATACACTTATAGGGTTCATTTAACACTGACTGTTTTGCTGTGAAATTCAGCTGCTGCTGCAAACAGACAACTACCATCACTTATATGCTGAGTTATTACAATACTTTAAAAAAAATTCTTAGATTCTATTACTCAAAAAAAAATTCTAGAAAATATGTTTTTTTTTAATCTTGAGAGTAAACAAATGAATAGCGGCTAATGAACCATTTGATTTTTAGTATTTTCTTTCACATTTGTTTACAGTCATCACTGTTTATGGGTAGACTGTGTTGTTTTCAGCTGAGTTAGCAAACTGGGATCAGATGGTTTTGCATTAGGATATAAGAGATGGGGATTAATTCCCTTATTGCTGACATATTACAATAGAGGATTCCCAGGTTAATCTAGTAGGGTCTGAAGCATTGTTTCAGCAAAGAAATCCTCATAAACAGATGACAGGGTGTTTATTTAAATACAAATACAGACATTTGTTAATCTTAATAAAAACTACAATGAAACACACAAACATATGTATATTCAGAGATTTACTGTAACTGTGCAGAGAAGCAAAGAAAAACAAATATTATTTTAACTAACTTCCTAAAGCTCATCATGTTTGGGATTATAGATAAGTGATTTTCAGTTAAGGGTGGAATAATAGCACAATGGCATCTGTAGGTCTGAATTCTGCACCTGCTTGTTAGACTTTTCATGTTCTGCCTGTATTTGTGTGGCTTTTCCATTTGGTACCAAAAATGTGTTAGGTTGTCCCCAGTGTGAAAAGTTAATTTATTTCAGTAATTCAATTCAAAAAGCGAGACTCATATATTATATTGATTCATTACACGCAGAGTGATATATCTCAAGTGTTTATTTCTTTTCATTTTGCTGATTATGGCTTATAGCTAATGAAAACCCAAAATTCGGTATCTCAGAAAATTAGAATATTGTGAAAAGGTTCAATATTGTAGATTCATGGTGTCACACTCCACTCAGCTAATAAACCCAAAACACCTGCAAAGGTGTCCTGAGCCTTTAAATGGTCTCTCAGTCTGGTTCAGTAGGCCACACAATCATGGGGAATACTGCTGACTTGACAGCTGTCCAGAAGAGTGCTGTATCCAAGCATATTAATGGAAAGTTGAGTGGAAGGAAAAAATGTGGCAGAAAAAGGTGCACAAGCAACAGGGATAACTGCAGCCTTGAGAAGATTGTGAAGCACAGCCCATTTAAGAATTTAGGGGAGATTCACAAGGAGTGGACTGCAGCTGGAGTCAGTGCTTCAAGAGCCACTACACACAGACGTATCGGGGACATGGGCTACAACTGTCACATTCCTTGTGTCAAGCCACTGCTGAACCAGAGACAACGTCAGAAGCGTCTTACCTGGGCTAAGGAGGAAACGGACTGGAGTGTTGCTCAGCGGTCCAAAGTCCTCTTTTCAGATGAAAGTAAATTTTGCATTTCATTTGGAAATTAAGGTCCCAGAGCCTAGGGAAAGAGTGGAGAGGCACAGAATCCAAGTTGCTTGAGGTCCAGTGTGAAGTTTCCATAGTCAGTGATGATTTGAGGAGCCATGTCATCTGCTGGTGTTGGTACACTGTGTTTTATCAAGTTCAAAGTCAGCGCAGCCATCTACCAGGACATTTTAGAGCACTTCATGCTTCCTTCTAATGACAAGCTTTATGGAAATGCTGATTTTATTTTCCAGCAGGACTCGGCATGTGCTCACACTTTCAAAAGTACCAATATCTGGTTTAATGACCATGGTATCACTGTGCTCAATTGGCCAGCAAACACACCTGACCTAAACCCCATAGAGAATCTTTGGGGTATTCTCAAGAGGAAGATGAGAGACACCAGACCCAACAATGCAGATGAGCTGAAGGCCACTATCAAAGCATCCTGGGCTTCCATAACACCTCAGCAGTGCCACAGGCTGATCGCCTCCATGCCACGCCGCCTTGATGCAGTAATTTACGTAAAAGGAGCCTAGACCAAGTATTGAGTACGTACATGAACATACTTTTCAGTAGGCCAACATTTGTGTATTAAAAATCCATTTTTTGTTGGTCTTATGTAATATTCTAATTTTCTGAGATACTAAATTTTGAGTTTTCATTACCAGTAAGCCACAATCAGCAAAATGAAAAGAAATAAATGCTTGAAATATATCACTCTGTGTGTAATATATGAGTTTCACTTTTTTAATTGAATTACTGCAATAAATTAACTTTTTGATGATTTTCTGATTTATTGAGATGCACCTGTACTACCTCTGGGACAGACAGGATAACTGCTTGAAGCTCCTGTCGTTGTAAATGAGTCCGATTATCACCAAAGTTAAGGTCTAATTTATGAACGAAGAGTGAGTGGTGCTGTCCAGAGGAGGGATCGGGGTCCCTTTCATTCCACAGTTTCAGCAAATTTACATGATAAATCCGCTCGCTGGGTCGACGATTTGGTTGTTTAATCAAATAATCAACCAGCCCCTTCCTCTCCTTACTTTCATATGGACCTTGCCAATGAGCCAGTAATTTGGAATGTGAGATATGAACTAAAACCATGACCCAATCCACTGGTTGGAACTCCCGGAGGTATGTACCACGGTTGTAGCAACAGACCTGGGCTGTTGTGTCTTTTCCATGTGAGATTTTAATATGGGTCTAATTTTTTCAAATCTATTGCGTGAAATGTTCAAGTATATTTGTAGATGGGAGTACCTTTTCTTCCCAACCCTTTTTAAAAATATCCAGTATACCTCGGGGTTGTCATCTATATAATAATTCAAAAGGGGAGAACCCCGTGGAGGCTTGTGGGACTTCCTGATATGCAAAAAGTACGAGGGGGAGGAGCTAATCCCAGTTCCTTCCATCCTCAGCCATCGGTTTGAAGATGATATACTGAGGTCTTTAAATGTTTTACTTTTAGGAGTTTGGCCGTTTCCCTGAACATCTCCGAAGTAAAACGTGTCCCTTGATCCGTTAGGATTTCCTTAGGGATGCCTAATCGCGCAAAGACACCTACTAGCTCCCGTGCGATAACCTTTGACGTAGCTGAGCTCAGCGGAGCAGCTTCAGGATATCGGGTAGTATCATCTACCAGGACCATTATTTATTTCAATCTGTTCGAATGGGACATCAGTCAAGGGTAATGGAATTAGAGGAGCACAGTCCCTCCTAGAAATTTGTCGCAATTGATATTCAGGACATGACATGCAAAAGCGACAGACCTCCTCAATAATTCCAGGCCAAAAGTATCAGAACTTAATGAGCTCAAGTGTTTTCTCGGGGCCCAGATGGGCTCCCAAGAGGTGTGCATGAGCCAGCTCACAGACTTGTCACCGGAAAGTCCGCGGTACTAAGAACAGTGGCCTTACCCCCCCCCCCCCCCACTCATGTTCTGCTATCCGATACAAAAGTCATTATTCAATACAAAGTGGGGACCTTGTGGCAAGGGATGTAGTGTGCACTGGCCATCTATCAGAACAACTACATTTTTTGCAAATTTAAGGGAGTCATCATTCCATTGCTCCCTTTTAAATGAAGCCAGAGTCTGCTTAAATTGGAAGTGCAGTCGAATGAGAGGGTCGGATTTGACCTCAAGGTGCATGGCATTTGTAGATGGTGTATCAAGCCGTGACATCCTGGGTGCAGCCACTGTTAGTGGCCAAACTCCCTTTCTCCTCCGGCTGTAAACATGGCATGGAGATACCTAAGGACACGGTGTCCATGACACGACCTAGTGTTTGTGTGGCATTAGCGAGTGTTATACCTCGTTTATTGTCCAACAAGTCTCTACCCAGTATCACAGGAAATGGAGGATTATCAAGGACCGCCACCGCTAGTTTTTTTAGGATGTTGTCTTGGGAGATATAGCAGGTGGTGGACCTATAGTTCCGGACATCCCCGTGAATACAGGTGATATGGGTCATACCTTTAAGTCATTGTCACAGTAACACTAGATGGTGAGCAACTATGGAAATGTTACTGCGAGAGTCAAATAAAGATGTAACCTTATGCCCTTTTATTATCACTGAACCCAAATGTGAGTAGGCCAGAGGATTGGCTACAACACACCACACCTCTTTCCATATCCCTCCACAGACCCCTTTGTCATCTCGCAGAGCCTGCCACTGTGCACCAGGTTTTGCCAGAGTTAGCAATCTGAAAATGGGATTCAAAAGCAGGGAAGCAAATTCGTCGGGGTTTACGCGGGTTTTGTTACAGATCCCCCAAGTAGGTTTCTGTTCTAAGGTTATCTATGATCTCATTTAATGAGACCATATTGTTAGATGTTAGTCCCCAGTAGTGATGTGTCGTTCGCGAACGAGCCGGCTCTAAGAGCCGATGCTTTGAAGCGAACGAGACTAGGATCGTACCATTATGTGAAAGAAGGAAGGGGGGCAGATGCTCCGAAGACAGCAAGTGTTGGTACAGGCCAGGTACTCTCTGTGTACCTGTCGCTGCGACAGACGAGGAGCCAGATTTAAATGCAAGCGCATCGTGAAGAAAAAAAGAAGAGTGAAGAATTGAGTGAAAGACGAAAAAGAAGCAGCATCTGGCTGCATTTCAGTGATATTGCAGACTGCAAAGCTAAGTGCAGAATTTGTAATATGAAAATATCTGTTTGTGCAGGTTTGTTGTTGACCCTGCTCTGACATATAAGAACCACCCACCCATCCATGCAACTGGAGGAGAGCGTGCCCTCTCTCCTGCCATCCACTGACCCTGGAAAAGAGCCAAGTACTTCTGCTGCAGCATACACTGTCTTACCGAAAACTGCAGGTATAACACGGTCTTCAGTTCAAACCAAAATAAGCACATTTATTCCAAAACAAATGACGCCAAACAAACAAATAAGTGTCGATGAGGAGCTGGCTAAAATGATAGCTAGCGACTTTTAACCATTTTCCATTGTGGAGGACAGCGGATTTACAACTTTTGTACAGGCCTTAAACCCCATGTATGTTCTCCCTAGCAGAAAAACTTTGTCCCAAACAATTATTCCATAACTATATATCTAAGGATGGAGTACAACACTGTGCTTTCAGAAACCACTGCTCTGGAAAAAAAGTAGCATTTAATAACAAAAGAGCTGTGGATGAGGCATTTCAAAGAATAAGTGCAGCAGCAGCAGCAAGATGCAACCCCAGCAGCCTATCTGCTCCTCCATCAGAGGGCCAAGAGGAAGAAATTGGAGCAGGGGCATGTTCACAGGAACCACAAGCTTCTGCTGTGTGGAGGCTCTTTGATGAAAGAGCAACAGGAGATGCTGAGGTCCTATCTTGAGGAGCACCTCATCCAAAGATCTGAAGACCCAGTGAGCTGGTGGGAGGCCAAGGCTGCAGTCTACCCACGCCTGGTTAAGGTAATGGTAGGAAGACTTTGCATTGTCGCTACATCGGTCCCCTCACAAAGAGTCTTCTCAAAAACAGGACAATTAATCACGAAGAGGAGAAATCGCATCAGCCCATCTAAGCTGAGGCATCTGGCATTTCTGAATGCCAACCTGGCCTAAAAACTTTTATTCAAAGAGTCATAGTGTTGTTGTTGTTGAGTTTGGCCTTTATTTAATTTGTTTGCTGTGGTTTTGTGTTAAGCTGTTCATTTAAAGCTTTTATTAAAATGTTAAACAATAGTAACTGTGTATTTATTGTAATGAAAAAATGCATAAAATACATAATGTCTGAAAACAATGAATAAGAAATTGCTTAGGCTATACACAAACCATTCATAATTGCTTAATTAGGCTAAAATATAAGCATCCAAATGATACTAAACGAAGAGCCATTCGGGAGCCGTAAGAGCCGGCTCTTTAAAGGGAGCCGATCCAAAAGAGCTGAAGCTTTGAAAAGAGCCGGAGTTCCCATCACTAGTCCCCAGGCCAGCTGGGCGATCTCTGTAGGGAGGGTGTGTAATAGCAAGGCACAGGCTACCCGCTCTACAATTTGTTGGGCATTATTTTTATTTGGCCTTAGCCCAACACCCGACATTTACCCACAGTTCATGTGTCTGCTCTTTAGTGGACCTGCTTGGGTTGAATTCCCAGTCCATTGCATTCTTTGCCTGCCAGCGCGGGGCACTCCCACCTCTAGCCAAGGACTTTTCCTTTGTGGGACATGAGTGAGCAGTCTCCTTACTCGGAAGCCCATAATAAGTCCCCAGTGTGTTCGCTTCTGAACCTGGCTCTCTTCTGTAGGTCCCTTGTCCACGATCCCAGGTTCCCTTTATAGGATTCTGGGTCGGAACCCACTCCAGTTTCCCCTGATACACACCGACCAACCCTCACTCAGTGATGCGGCGAACGGTACTCTCCTACCTGACCCCTCTTGGCTTGGCGAATTTGAAGGTGTGTCGAAGCTCTTTTCTGGTCAGGCTTCTGGTTCCATAAGGAGGCCATCATCCTGTTGACTACACCACTGTGAAATGAATAGCTTTTGACACACACAAAAAGGTTTGGGGAAGGCACCCATACATTGTCCCTGACTGCAAATGTGTTTGGAAATGGTACTCATGTGCATTAAATCGAGCCCTGAACTGAACTGTCATTAAGCAGGAAAGATGGCGGCTTTAAAGGGTCCACACCGGAAGTGATATCATCCTTGGCACCGGAACCAGAAGTGACATTATCAATGTAGAATTAGACCGGATTTCCCGTGTTTGGTCTGCAGAGATAACAGAATTAGGTTTAGTGTACCCCACCACTCCCTTGCCTGGCATGGAATTACCTTCACATGGTTGCTTCAGCTCCCTACTAGTCACGCGTGTGTGACAGTAGGCTCTGAGATGTACTGGCAAACTATCCAGAAGTAGTTCTTGCTTGTACTGTCATGATACGTTCTAGTCATCTGTGACTCTGAATTTGATTAAGAAGGGTTGGTAATGTTAATTTACAATTAAAGAAGTAATGTATGGCAGGTCTAAAGTAGACAAATTGACTTGACCTTTTTTTTCTTGTTTCATCTCTTGCCTGGCCATTTAACAAATTGATGTCTGTAATCCTTATAGTGTGCAAAAGCAGGCCTTAGCGAAATCTCTTATAATATTCTTTATCTAGGTCAGGTTCACCCTTTTCTCAATAAAGTGTTATTTTTGGGGTATATTGTTAGGTTGCCTCAAGAAAACAAGCCAGAAATAAGATGTTGGAAAAAAAGAGTACACATTTTTGGAACTCCCACCTTTTTTCAGATATCCTTGGGCAGAATAACTTTATGTATGCTATTTAAAGAATGGCTGCCTGTAGCAGTACACCTACATAAACATACCTGTTTTTTTCATTACTGCTTGCTCAGTTCAAGCCGCCCAACTTTAGATATTCACGACCAATCCATGTCTAAGAATGGCTAACTGTGGAATAAGCTAAAGGTTGGTTTATTAGTGAATCAGGTACCTTGAGGATGAGGGGGCATAGTCAAGAATAAGTGATAATCAGAAAGTCTGTTCAAGTAAGACAAATGAAAAGAGCACAATAAAAGTTTGATGCAAACAGACCATTTAGGTTGACATAGCACATCATCCCCCTTTCACTTAGTGCTTCTAAAATGCAATTGATTAGATATGTTCACAGTGCTACTTTTAACTACACAAATTGGTAATTTGTTGCATTTTTTATAACTCTCAACTCTCTACCTGAAGAAATGCTTACATTAATTTTACTCAAAGTTCAGTTCATGTAAGCTTATATTCATACTGCATGCCTTTATGTGCAATGCAACATTTCTGTACACATTTAGGAAAATAACAGTGAACATGAATAAATAAAACTGTCAGATTCACAGAAATATGGCAAATCATACCTTTAATTATTTTTTAAATGTAAACCTTCATGAATAAATGGAAAAGTATGAACATTTTAGTCTGAGGCTAGTTCTCAATAGAGAAGAGAATAATACAATTTTAATGTGGACAAATCCCATCTGTCTTTAACCAGCTGGTTTTCTTAGCAGCTCTCAATTCTATTCTAACAGTGCACCACAGAGCAAGTCAATATGGATAATTTTGGTGGAATACTATGAAGGTCTGGTGTTGGATTTGTCACTGATGATGAGACAGCCTTTCTGAGATCTGTAATGTGTAACCGGCTTTAGTCAGTTTACTCAAAATTCTTGCTGAAGACCAGATTTTGCTAATATCCTTCCTACTTTTTGAACCATTCAGTCGTGACTCCTCTTATGCTCTGTTTAAGATCAACAGTGTATACATCTTCAGTCTTTCATTCAGGACATTCTCTGAAAAAGATGTCCTCATGTTCATCCTTAGAAGGTTTCACTTCTTTATTTTTCCAACATGGTTTCTTAATTAGAATTCAATCCTTGCTGATTAAAAAACTTGTTATTTAATTCTTTAACTTTCCTTCTGCCAACTCAGGCTATTCTTAAATTGTAAAATTTTCTATTGTGAGAATATTATCCACATAATATAAGGCCCAGAGTGGATTAGTAATTCTCACTTCGTTAAGTTTTTTTAATTACATATTTTTTTTCAAATATTTTATTAAGACAGATGCTTCATGATAGACACAGGTGTAAAATTAACCAAGTTATAAGGTGAGTTGCAGGTTCCTCATCTTATTGTTATTTGCCATCTGGTTGAAAAACAAGAAGCAATTAAGTGTTTTTGAATCTTATTAGGCAAGTTAAATATAAAGAAAAACAAAAATGTTGCTTGAGCAGTAATTTATTAATTAGCAGTAACTGGCTTCTAATTAAGAATGTGATTTCGACCAAAAACCTCAAGCCACTGTGGGCCTCTGGGACCAAACCTGAGGACCTCTGTTCTGAACAAAGCAGCAGCTATGAAACACATATAAAGCAACAGGGGACACAACAAAATCAGCCAAATCTTCAACTGGTAACAAATGGGTCAAACCCAAGAACAAATTGAATGTGAAGCTAACAGATAGATGAACAAGCAATGTCTGCATCTGAGTAGTAAATGAGTGAGAAGCATAAGTGTACTATAGAAACACAGATAAGCAATATGTACTAAGGTAATGAAAAACAGGAAATTATTATAGTAAATAATCTTCCAGTGCTTCCCTAAGATGAGGTCCAGCAGGATACCAAAAGCCTATTAGTGTAATAAGTTAAGCTGTGTATGTAACAGATATAAAGACAATGCTCATGATGGAAAGATAGCATTAGTCATGTTCATTACGGATCTGTGTAACTACTGCTAACACTGTAATTTATAGTTATAAATTCAGACAAAGTGAAAAAAAAATACTTGGACAATCTTTAAAAATGCCCAAACACTGCTGCTATACTTGAGATACAACAGTTGGGAGATGCTGAGACAGAGGAAGCAAATTCTGTAGATTAGTTAGTTTTCACATTGACACAACAGCTACAGCATCAAGAATATGCATAAATCAAATGAAAAACAGCAATAACATGAAAGTATGCATTGCAGCTATCACAGGATATAAATTTTGGAATTATTTAACATTTCTTATTTCTCAATTATGCCTTTGAATGGGGCGGCACGGTGGCGCAGTGGGTAGCGCTGCTGCCTCGCAGTTGGGAGACCTGGGGACCCGGGTTCGCTTCCCGGGTCCTCCCTGCGTGGAGTTTGCATGTTCTCCCCGTGCCTGCGTGGGTTTCCTCCGGGCACTCCGGTTTCCTCCCACAGTCCAAAGACATGCAGGTTAGGTGGATTGGCGATTCTAAATTGGCCCTAGTGTGTGCTTGGTGTGTGGGTGTGTTTGTGTGTGTCCTGCAGTGGGTTGGCACCCTGCCCAGGATTGTTTCCTGCCTTGTGCCCTGTGTTGGCTGGGATTGGCTCCAGCAGACCCCCGTGACCCTGTGTTCGGATTCAGCGGGTTGGAAAATGGATGGATGGATGGATGCCTTTGAATGTGCCTTATATATTGAATTTGCATTTGCATTTTAGTAATAGGAAGTATCCATATGTGACTAAGTAAAACATTGCTAGCACATCTTAGGTTTTAGCATTTAGCTCTCCCTCTCTGCAGAGAGAATAAAATCAAACCTTATTAGTCAACTTAGATAAAGGAAAGCAACATTATTCCAAGTTGCAATTCAAACTTTTGACTTTGAAGGAGCAATGTCAGTCATAGACTCTTACATTCACACTCATTGTATCTGGTGCATTCTCTTGAGCCTTTTACACATACACATACAGTTTGGCACTTTCTCTACTTGCTTTAGCTGTTTTTGGTTTACTAATTTGCTTAGTCTCCACATCCAGCAGTTGCAGTACAGCAACTTAAATCTGATTAGATTTTAAACAATCTCGATGTGTCGTCTACTGGACTGGACTGCATGTTTTTGAATTGTTGATTGTCACACTAACATCACCTAGGTGTATATCAGGTGGCAATCCCATGTCCATTTGTAGCCTGTTTTTAAGTTTTCCCACTCTCCCCATTTCTGTGCAAGTTTTACACTGAGTACTCTAGTTTTGCTCATACATCCCCAAAGACATTATTGTGAGGTTAACTGACAAAATCAGTATGGCCCAAGTGTGGTTATGTATGTGTTGTCCATGCAATAAACTGGTATATTGTCCATGGCAATTTATTGTGTTGGACCCAGTACCTTATGTCCCTGATTTGGAGACTGTTATTTTATATAACAGCAATATAAGGATTTTTTAAGCATTTGTAATCAAAGTCTTCCAAATAAAAATTTCCATGAGATATAGTTGTTTTACTAATTATTTTACTTTATGGTGGTCATTGCATGGTGGGTGGCTTTGTGGAACAGTGGGCATCCTGTAGAATCCAGCATCCTGAGTTCAATTCCAACATCCATTTTGCCTGGAATTTGTACATTCTGCCTGAGTTTGTTTGATATTTCTGACCACATCCCTGATGGTATTTTCTGCTTTTTGCTCAATGCAGGCAAAATAGGCCCAGGTGCCACATGACTTTAAACGGGATTAGTCAGGTTTTGGAAATGTAAATTTTTAATGAAATGAGGATCTTTTTCTCATGTTATCCAGTCATCTGTGGCATGTACCTAACATGTAACTAACCTCCTAGTTTGTTTTCTAAATGGAGGGATAATAAGAAAATTCAAACCCAGCTATGTTACCTGTAATATCTTCCTATGCTTTACCTACTGTTGGTCCATGAGCATTTGCCAAAGGTCCTAGACTGACCTAGTCATTTTTTTAGAAGAACTATGTTACTAATTTTGATTCTGTACTCCGAGGCAGCATGATAGCACATAGAGTTGTATTGCGAGAATTAGCTTTTAAAACAGAAGGAGGCTGAGGAGCAGTTCAAGTTTGACACAGTTTTGCTCATACTGGATTTTTTTTTTTTGCCATTCTTGTGGCACCTTTTAAGAGTGTAACATCAAGAATAACATAGGCACTCACATTAAGGTGGTGCTTTCTGATAAACAGCCCTGTTCAAGCTTCCTAACTCAATATTTGTGTTTGCATGCCAATCTCTGCACATCGGGTTGTTACAGTATTTTTCACAAGTACATGCTGAATGTGATAATCACAACATGCAGACTTTAAAATAATGGTGGTTCTCCGTTTGACAAAGTGGTCCTTAGTCCAAAACACTCTTGAGAACCACTGCTCTAGTCCTTAAGGGACTGCAATCAGATAAGGAATGAGTGATGAAAACCTTGGTGATGCTATTAACAGACAGGGACCTTTGATTTAGGTTTTTACTAAAAATTAGATTTATTTACATTAACACCAAAACCAGCAAATATAAAGTGATGAAGAATTATACAACCTGAGTGGGTTCACATAATTATGTTTGCAACAGCAAAATGCAGTTTCTTAGTTGGTCTGGTTCCTTACTTATAAATTATATATCCTTGATTGAAAAATTTAAAAAAGTACACTTCTTTACCAAGATAGAGTGGTTTAGAAAGTGTCCAGCAGCTAAGCAGCAGCAGACAGTAAGTTCCATTAAAGTGTCCATTTCAGTTTTATGAAGCAGTAACAGATAAATAAAGCTTCTTTACAGCATCTCTGAAGCAGCCGAGAGAAATCTCTTTTCTGTTCAGTGTCTTCTTTTACAATAAAAAAAACAGCACCAGCTCCCTACCTTCTTTTCCAGAAGGAACACATACATGAAACACCTGGTTTACTTGTTTCCATTTACATTAGCCAAGCACTTCACAAAATTTCATAGTATCTCAAAACATGCAGAAAATGTTTCAGACATCAGTATAAACGCATTTTCATAGGACTCGAAAGCTGCACTATTGGACTATGTAAAATAATTGAATGTGGCTTTGACTTTCAGCTTTTCCAGAATACACTGCAATCCTATTCAGCTTGGCAAGACTTTCATGCTATAGTCTGTCAAGAGAAAAGATTAAAGCATTTCCTATTTACTATCTGAGGTCTACAGTAGGGAATCAGTCTTGGTCTTCTGCATGTAGTTTCAACACTACCTGATCAGTTAACAAATTAACTTTTTCCTCTTACGCTTACAGATGGCTTAAAGAAGATCTCACCAACAATTTCTTTCATGTTCTGGTTTTAGGTCGGGTCAATTCTCTCAGAAAAGTATTATTTTCTGGGTATCTTTTGCCCAGTGCTGCATGGACTTTTATCTTCTACATGATCACCTATGTGTGAATGCCTTATATATTTATCCTTATTTTCATGTGGGCTTTGTTTGGGTTCTCAAGTTTCTACCCACATATGAAAGCTTACATAAAGGAATGATTTCCATTTATAGACTGGTACCTTAAAAGGTTAGCATGGCTAGTAGTGTACCATGATGACCAGGTTTAAAATTTGTTTCTTGCGTTGTACCTCATGATGCCTTAATTGCCTATAGCCCCCTTGACCCAGTTTTGGAATATTGGTGCAAAAAGCTATTGGATTTTCATATTTTACCTTGTGTGACATGTTTTTATATTTCTTCTGTCTAGGATACATCAGTATATAGCATGCACATACTGTACACGTGTGTTTTCACATGATTCGCTCTTCAAAACACCCAATTTAAATTTCTTTAGCACAAAAGTCATTTTTGATTTACAATATGTGATGCATCACTGTAAAAGTGAAAGGCACACATTGTGTCCTTTATAATAACCTTATTCATCTTCAACAAAATGCAAAAATAAATGTGCCACAGATGACACATTTCAGTACATAAAAAAGGTTGCATGCCTGACTTATCTTCCCTGCCAAAGATAATAACAGGAACCAGCTTTGCAGCTGTGAATTACTGGTTCAATACCTGGGAGCCTGTTTCCATTTATATGCCTTTGAAACTGTACAAGAACCAATGGAGGGAAAAAACTCTTTAGCAGTTGTTGGAAAAACTACTTTGCTTTTAAAAAGCCTGTTCAGCTTCCTAATTCCATTGTGCTGTACACATAAGCAAAAAGGTGAACAGTATTTGACAATGCAAACGGCGTTAAGAAACTGGAAAAGGCATCTACTTTCTTCCAGCATCTGCCTAGAGTTTCTGACTGTAAAGGATGCGGATTCAAAAGAGGAGCACTTTAAATGTCAATAAAAATCATTCAAGCAACTGGAATATTACATATTTCATTTTTAACACAGCCCATTGTGTCAACATTTTAAAGTTTCTTTAAGGAAAAGGCTTCCATTTTTTTCTTTTTTTCAATAAAAGTGTTGCATCACTAATTACCTCTTAAGATCTCTGCTAGAGCCTGCTGCTTTGCATTTCTTTTCACAGATCATAGTCTTCAACCGGCAGAGGAAGAAAGAAGCCGGGGGTGAATGATTTGAAGTGCTTAGCAGATTTCAGACCACCCACTTTGCAAGAATACAAAAAGTGCTAAGTATCTCAGCCTGCTGGCTACAAAATAGGCTGGGGGAAAGACTTGTGCCTAATGCTACTGACAGACGGACAGCGACATCCACACCTGCTCATTCTGTTCCAGCAAAGAGGATTATCTAATGTTTTTTTTTTTTTTTTTATACAACTATTCAAATGCCTTTTGTTTGACTGCTGGATTATTCTTTTGCATGGACAATTGCTGGTTTGGTTTGTGCAGTATGATTTGTAACATTTCGAAAATAACAGTAGTAAAAATAACAGGGTTTTAGAATAATACAGTAGTTAGTGCAGCTGCTTCACAGTTCTGGAGCTCTGGGTTCAAATCCCAGCTTGTTTGTTGTCAAGGCAGTATGTGTATGTCCTTTCCTTCCTTTCCTCCATGTAGAGTTCTCTCAATAATCTGGTTGTCCTCCATATTCGGGAGATGTGCTGGCTACTGTAAATTACTCCAGTGTGAGTAAATGGTTCTGACTGTGCACTATGATGGACTAACAACACAAAACAACTGCCAAATATATATTACTTCTCTTAACGTATTTGCAAAAAATTGATTGATTGATGAATAAATAGAATTAGGAGTCTGATCAATCTTTTTAAAGTAAAATGATAAAATTAGAGCTCTTAGTATTTGTTCAAGTTTTCAGAACTTGGGTATTTTTAGACAAAAAAATAAGCAAATTTTATAGATACATTAAAACGTACAGGGAAAGATTGCATTAGGCAGATATTGCAATATTGCATAAAAAGGTGGCAAATTATATTCAAAGTGAATGAGTGCAAAGGGGTATATCAACATTAGTAATACAGAGATAGGAAGAATACAGAATAAGCAAATTAATCTTTTTTTTTGGTATTAAATGCCTGGGAACTAAAGTTACATGTGTAACCTGGGTCAGGTTTCAAAAGGAATATATAACTGCGAGTTTGTGTAAATAAAGCTTATTGAATGAAATAGGGTACCAGTTGTGGGGGTTGGGTGAAGTTAAGTTTATATGTAAGTGTCGCCTGATTGGGCGGGGTAGTCGAAGTTGAGGCAGCACACCGAAACAAGACGAAAAGAAAGAATGAGAAAGAGAGTCAGAGTTGAGGCAGCACGCCGAAACAAGACGAAAAGAAAGAACGAGAAAGATAGTCAGAGTTGAGGCAGCACGCCGAAACAAGACGAAAAGAAAGAACGAGAAAGAGAGTCGGAGTTGAGGCAGCACGCCGAAACAAGACGAAAAGAAAGAACGAGAAAGAGAGTCGGAGTTGAGGCAGCACGCCGAAACAAGACGAAAAGAAAGAACGAGAAAGAGAGTCGGAGTTGAGGCAGCATGCCGAAACAAGACAAAAAGAAAGAACGAGAAAGAGAGTCGGAGTTGAGGCAGCACGCCGAAACAAGACGAAATGAAAGAACAAGAAAGAGAGTCGGAGTTGAGGCAGCACGCCGAAACAAGACGAAAAGAAAGAACGAGAAAGAGAGTCGGAGTTAAGGCAGCATGCCGAAACAAGACAAAAAGAAAGAACGAGAAAGAGAGGTGCTGTTGAGGCAAAATGCCGAAACAAGACAGAGAGAAAGAAAGAGGAACTAAATGTAGCAAACGGCTAAAACAAAAAGAAGAGTTAGTTGATAAAGGGAAAGACAGCAGGCAGGACACAAGTGCAGAAATGGCGATCAGTGAGTAAAGAGGGTGTTTGAGAAGGAGGAATATACAAAACAAGGTCGGTGGTTTTTTTTTATTTGTTTTAAAGTGGTTTGAGTAAACTTTCAAGTGAAGGGGCCAGTTTCTGTTTTTGTTTGTTTGGCCACTACGCTCCCGAGCTACGATTGGGGCCCCCAACGGAGTGAGTAATATTCATTGACTGTGGAAATAAGTCTTTGTGAGCTCACCAATAGTTTCTGACCCATTATATATATATATATATATATATATATATATATATATATATATATATATATATATATACAGTGGAACCTCGAGATACGAGTTTAATTCGTTCCAGCACTGAGCTCGTATAACGAATTTCTCGTATCTAGAACAAACTTCCCCATTGAAAATAATGAAAATCCAGTTAATCCGTTCCGCACCCCAAAAATATTAACATAAAAATCAATTTTCCTAACAAATAACACTGATAAATAATATATACTGTAGTCTACCTTTAATAAATAACACTGGTAAATAATATAACTGATTATTAAAAGAATCAAAACAGGTGTCCAAAGTGCAGTAGAGCATTCGATAAATCTTTAAATAAATAATCCTTAAAACAGTTGTGAAGTGGAGGTTTAAAATACACAAGAATAACAATCCTTTAACACGAGGTTAAAACGTCAACAGGAAGCAGTCTTTAAAAAACAGATGACAATCCCCGGTGCTTCTTCTCTGTTAGCGTCAGCGTCTCACCTGCTTCTCCCATGTGGGCTCTGCAACAGGCAAGACACTCTTAATGCAGCTGACCTTCTCTACACCGTCCTGCTTCAGCTGTTTGGCTCGCCTGTTCAGCTCACTGTTCAGCTACACGCGAGCCTGTACTCGCTCGCTCGCTCTCCCGCACCGACATTCTCCTACTGCTGCTTCCTGCCTCCTCCTGCAACCTCCGTTCTCTCTCTCCTCTCTTTTCTTTTACTTCTTCTCCCCCTTAACCGGCTCGCACTTCTCTATATATGCGGGGAGGACATGGCAGCTGCAGCCTATCAGCCACAGGAACAATCATGGATGTGGGCAGTTTCCCACCTGTGCACTTTGGTTGAGAAATGCCCACACGGCAGATCGCCCTGCGGCTCGCTACAGCTACCACGCCCCCTTGCTAAGCCGCGAGCTATACCCACAGCCTGGCTCGTGGCTCGTTACGCGAGCCAATGCTCGTATTTAGATCTGAATTTTTCGCTCATACTTTCCTCGTATCTTGAATTTCTCGTATACAGAGGTGATCATATCTCGAGGTTCCACTGTATATATATATATATATATATATATATATATATATATATATATATATATATATATATATATATATATATATATATATAGTTATAAATAAGTTATTGTTTGTGCTTTATGTATAGTGTATATATTTGTAACTTATCAAGTTAGAAAAACTGTTCACGTTTCAATTTAGTAAAAAGAATTTTTGTTTCATATATTTGAGTAACTGATTTGATTTTGTATTATAAGGCTGAAGGTGGGTAATAGTGTACTTACCAACAATACAGGTGGCGACACCATTATAAAGGGCTCAGGGCCTTGCATACCGATAAAGGAAGGGTGGTGCAAGGGGGTTACACATGTAAATATTAAAGCCCTAAAATCTCTAGATTAATGAAGAATTTGAGACCATTCAAATTACACCGCATTAATAATGTCAGTCGATTATAGCTGCTGTCTCACAGTAAGATCATAAGTTCACATCCCGGTTCCTCATGGAGCATGGAGCATGCATGGAGAATGTTTTGAGTAGTGAGAAAAGTGCTATATAAATAAATGTAAAGAATTATTATTATTATTAAATGATGCAATAAATGTATAGTTTGATGTGGCACATAAATTAGCCAATGATTATGAAATATCAGACATAGAATTGACAATATACAGCACAATTATAATAGAGCATGTAGCGAAGGCTTAGTGGTATGACTGAAAAAATGACGACAAAAACTCAACATAAAATCCAAAGAAAAATACTGAACTATACGTCACAACTTCTGTACAAAAGAATGACCTAGAGATATAAAATATCAGACATGCAAAGTCAAACTATACGGACAACCCTGTTCAAGACTGTAGCGGTGGTGTGTGAATTTATACATCTGTTCAAATTTTGGAATGAGGCTCCAATGACATTGCTCCTTTATTTGTGCTAAACAAGGTCAAATATATAGGAGAATTTATGTGGTTGAAAGGTGAAGCAAACACACAGAAAACCAAGGAAAGACCAAAAATGTAGTAAGAAACTACAATAGCATCATGTGTAATATTTTCAAAGCAGCTTAATTCAATTCAGGAGTGACAGATGTGGACAGGTGATGGCTGATACCAACCCTGTACAGGGTGCATTTCATAACAGAGCCCACTCATATTCACGGCCACATTCAAACTAATTCAGGAAAAATTTAGAACAGGCAGTTAACCTAACTGCATGTCTATGGGATGTGGGAGCATAAACACAAGCATATACAGGGAGAATGTGCAGACTCTACAATGTCTGAGAAGAACTCCAGAATTTTGAAACTGAGAGGCAGCAGTGCTAAGCGCATTGCACCACAATGCTGCCTTAATGGATAAACGTTCAGTAATGCATTTTGTACCACTACAGTAGCATTCCTAGTAGAACACTGTATCAAAATAATCAGTTAATCAGTAATTTTTAATCCATGCATCCTTTCATTTTTTAAACCTTTTTTACATACTCTGTAAAAGCAGTTTATTCTTTGCATAAACATTAATTACAATCAAACTCTTTGCAATATGTTACAGACTTTAAAAGTATATGTATTTTACATTATAAAATGCCGGAAATTATACGGTAAAATCAAGCAGGAGAACTTAAATGTGAGTATATATGGCACTTTATTCAGTCAATATAGTCTTTAACCTTCTTAATGCTGTAGTATACCAAATGCAGAAGCAAAGCAAATGGATGTGATATCATACAATCTTGGATGTTTAGCAGCTCTCATAAACAATGCTGGCCAACACACTCAATGTGCGTCAGTGTTCAGTCTTTCATGGTTACGTTGCTTCAGCTCAGACGTCTCATGGCATGGATCTTCTTTGTGATTGTTAGTCTTTTTCTGTTTCTCTGCTTCTGCTTATTCCTACTGCTTGCTTGAATATGTTGACTTTTTAAAGCTTGTTGATACCAAGGTGAACACCACTAGCCCATTTTTGTCTAATGCCATTTTGACAGACCAAATTAGTACACATTTATGAATTAAAGAGCTGGTGCCCCATCTGGGATTTGTTTTTGCCTTCTGCCCGATGTTCACTGGGACAGGCTCTAGTTTCCCTGTGACCCTGCTCTGGATAAGCAGGTTTAGAAAATGAATGGCTGAATCGAAGTATCAAATGATTTGTGGTTCTCACCTTTTACACATAAGGAAAGTACAGAAAATGACTGGTAAAAGTAGAACTTTCTTAAAATATAATTTTTGCTTTGGTTGTAGCTTGACAATTTCGCTAATTCTTACTACTTGTCCCTTCTTTCTGCTCCTCTGCTTTCTGCAGAAAGCCCTTTCTTTGTAAATTTGCCTTCATTGCCTCTTCTCTACTAACACTTCCTCATTCTGTGAGGTTTATGCAAGCTGATAGCACAGACACATGCAAGTTCAATTTAAAAAAATAATTAAGAACTTGTAGTTTAATGTCATTCTTTTACATTCTTATCATCATTAAGTTCCTTTGAACATCATTAAACCTAACTATCAGGCCCTACAACAGTTTTTCAAATGAAATACAATAAACAATACCTGTGTTTGCATGAGCCTGCTCATTGTCGCTGAGGCAATTTAGAATTGTCTGATAGTCTAAAACTTATCTTTGGAAAGAAAACTGGGTGGAAATTCCACACAGACAAAAGGAAAATATGAAAAGCTTACAAAGATAGTAAAATGGCTAGGAATAAGAGTGGAGCAGTAGTCCTAACCACTGAGTCACTTTGTAAATCATAATGTTTGACACTATCATAAGTACAAAGTCTGATTTTGCTTTAAGAACTGAAAGATGTCTTAATAAAACAGGCCTCATCTTCTTAGTTGAGAAAGTACATGATTTTAGTGTTCTACTATGAATTATGAAACATCTACCCTAGAATGATTTTTATAATAAACTGGAAATAACTTAAAAAAAACTTCAAATAACTTAAAATCTTGAGATACTAATAATAAATATTAAAAAAAAATCAACTACAACAGTCAAAGAGTAAAATACAGGGGCGCCAAAGGGTGTGAGCCCTAAATGAGGCACATGCTTACCTGAAATGTAGTCTAATATATAATAAAATGCAAAGGTTTGTGTGTATGTTCTGTCCCTCAGAGCATTCTGATTGGTCAGTTTAGCTTTGGTGATGCTATTGAAATAGGAAGTATGAGTGTGAAACGCAAGAGGAGAAGTAAAGGTGTAGGAGCCACATTGAGAGTAGCCTTCAAAAACAGGAAATATAAAAGTGGACAGGAGGCGAGCAAGGTGCTTCGAATTGGCAGAGTCTGAGAAATAGGCTTTACAGAAATACGTTCGATAGAGGGAGCGCCAGTCGAGAGAGGTTCAGGCACATGGATACTGAGGAAAGACGCTGAAAGAACATGTAGGGCAAGACATATCAAATATTTTAAAATGTATTCAATTACCTTTCTTCAACAGGTGATGTGGTTGGAACAATATTAAAATCTAATAACTGATATCATAAAAATTTAAAAAATGCACTTCAAATAATAATTGAGTTTTCAAAGCACTTCTCATAAAAAATGTCAAATTGATTAATAAAACAGGCTGTGCTGCTGTCGCCCCAGTGTACACAGATTGACCAGCTAGTAGTCAGAAAAGTGGAAGGCGCACAGCCCATGGTTATTCCTTAAAAATGAGAACTTTGGGAGAAGTAGTGTGTGTATATACAGTATATAAGCTTGGAGCCTCCTTCTCTGTGATAAGAACATGCATTTACCAGGGGAGTGAATTATTACAAAAGAAACAGTTCAGCAAAGGAAACATTGCACACAAAAAACAAAACAAAACTATAAGCATCATGATAGCATGTCAAATAAAAGGGTAACTAATATTACATAGAAAAAAAGATAAGGCATTTCCTCAAACACAGACACTTAAAATTAAAATTAATGTGGTTTAAGAAAAGCAGTGTTGTCCAAGTGTATTTTCTAATAAAAAGCTCACTTATTTAACAAACCCTAAAGGAACGTAAGGAGTACCAAAGTAGATACTGAAGACAAATGTGACCTTGCCTGTGCTGAAATCATATGCCATATCTCAAAACAAGTGTAGGATATGTTTAAAAAGAATTCAAGTTGAAAGAAATAAAATCACATTAGCATTATAGATTTTTTTATAATTTCTGTGTGTTTTATGACTCCCCATACCCTCCCTTGCTTCCAAAAGTTATGGTGTAATTTGCACTATGACACTGTTACTGGTTTATAGGCCTCCTGCTATGTCTGAGCATCACGATCCCAAACGTATCGGTGTGCCTTCTCCTGTCACCTGTAAGTGTGATCAGTAATCACCTCCATAATAATGATGTCTCGTAAGAAACATTTTTCAGCAGCCCAGGTGTTGCATGCTCTTGCTAGTGATGTGAGCAGTGGTGAGGATGTTGAGGAGCTTCTCATTAGCAGTGACGAGGAACTGAATCTGTTCTTAGCTGGTGAAACTGATTCTGATGAATCCAAAAGTGACAAATCAGCACCACCTTGTATTGGTTTTGTGGGGCAGCCAGGAATAAAGGTAGATGTTGACAGCCAAGATCCACTCACTTGCATGAAGTTATTCCTGGATGATAATGTGATTGACAGAATTATGCCCGAGTGTAGGTTTTCACTAATTATGAAATATCTGTTTCAACTGTTGTGGCATGCCTGAAGACTTTGGCAGAGCTAAATTACAGCGAGGTGCACTAGTAGCTGGGCAAAAGGGTAAAGTACTTGAGCTAAAATGGAAAAACAAAAAAGATGTTTGTCTTCTTAGCACTGTACATAGTGCAGCTGCAGATACTATACAATCAAAAGGCAACAAGCAGGTTACAAAGCTTTGTGTTTTGGTTGACTAAGATAGCCTGATGGGTGGCCTAGATCGTGCAGGTCAACAATTGACTTTCTATCCTGTTATATCCCGAAATATTACAAAAAGATATTTTGTCATCTGGTGGAACCCTGCATTTGGAATACATTCTTTTTATACAAACCAGAAGTTGCCGATGCTGTATCCCACGCAAACTTTACATGCCAGCTTGTAGAACAAATCATTGCCTTGCATTCACCTTCCACACTACTGCAGCTGACCCAGCACATTGCGTTAGCACCAGCACAATCCAGTTTCTTATTGGTAGACATTTTATTCATTTTATACCACCAAAAGAAAAAAACAGAATCCAACTCGTACCTGTACAGTGTGCTGTTCAAAATCTGATAAATCTGGGAAGAAAATCAGAAAAGAAGCATGCTATTGTCCCGACTATGACATTGGGTTGTGTCTTTCACCGTGCTTTAAAATTTACACACACGAAGGACTCATTTTGAGATTATATACTGTTTTGGCATCATTAGTAGTATTATTATAACTGTTGTTATTATTATTTTTGTTATTATTGTTCATTTCATATTATTTTTATTCATCATTAATATTATAATTTGCATTATTATTATACTTTTGAGATTTAATAATATGTCATTTTTCATGCCAAAAAAATGCAATACTTTTTACATGTTTTTTTGGAATAAAATATAATGCTAAGGAGGTTAAAATGTACAGTATACACCTCTTTTTTATTGGTCATAAAAGGATAAGGGTCCTTAAACTTGAAATGTTTTGGTTTGAACTTTTCTGGCTCTCTTTTGCACTTGTACTTCTTATGTTCTCATTTTCTTCTTTTAATACATTTTCAAATAAATAGTCATTTGTTATATTTTTAAATGAGTACAAAGCTTAAACTTTATTGTAATACCTTAATGTGAGCATCATTTGTTGTTCTTCCAGCCATAGCACTTGTACTTCTTATGTTCTCATTTTCTTCTTATTTCTAAATTTAATACATTTTCAAATAAATAGTCATCATATTTTTAAATGAGTTCAAAACTTAAATTTTATTGTAATACCTTAATGTGAGCATCATTTGTTGTTCTTCCAGCCATAGCACAATTACAACTGTAGCTCAAATCAGAGACAGTAGCAGAACAGAAGGTTGTCATGTCTTGTTTGACTTTTTCTAATAAAAATATGCTTTTGGGTGTGGTGTGATTTTATATTATTTCCTAAAGGAGGAAGAGTTAAGCCGTCCCATTGAACAAGGGACAAGACATAACATTATTACCATTGCACTTACAATACTCATTAATGTTACAATGATGTTCCATGAGAAAGGTAATAATAAAAGGTTTACACACTCTATCATAAAAGTCGTTGTATTATGTCTCAAATTTACTGATATATACTTAGTGACATTACATTATTTTTCATATTCATATAGAGTTGTTTAACATAGAATCAGACTACAGTCTGTATATCCATATAAATGTCTCTATACACTTATTCATTGTTTTTGAAATGAATGATCAGTCCAGGCTTTTAATGCATTTTTATTAAACAGAAAATATCTGTTCCTGATTTTCTTCAATTAAACAGAAAGGGTAGTAATTAATTATGATGTACTTCATTTTTATCAAGCTGCCAGACAACACAGATTCTGTAATGCCAACATTCTTACAATTCCAAAGACCCATTTTACAACTGTTGATGAGCATTTATTCAGCTTTGCTATCTGTTTTAATCACTGCAGTTACATAAATAAAAGATAAATTACCTGAGGCAAATGCTTGGACGGTTACATTATACCTCATCCTGGTTGAAATAATCTGTTTTTATTTTAAGATGAATGAACAGTGTTAAACTGAGTACACAATTGTGTTGGGTGTAACTCATTAAAAGTAACTTGTGCTATATAGTCTAATTACTTTTTAAGTAATGAGTAACCTAAAACAACATTTACTTTATTGAAGTAAAAATATCTGCATTGTTGTTATTCCAGCAGCACTGAATGTGAGGCAAGAGGAAAATGTTCCAGCATGTCGGACCTATGCAGGGCTCACTCGCACAGCCAAGCAGAAATTTGAAAACCCCAAAGGTCATGCGAAAAGACAATTTCCCATCGGGGATTAATATACTATATATCAAAAACCAGTAACAGAAACATATTATTAAAGTGTAAATAACTAGTTTTAATCCAGCCATTTGCTATTGATATGTTTGACCACTGTGATTGGTTAAAGAGACACAATGGCAAGTGTTCATACCGTGAATCATCGGTGAATCATGTCGAGGAATTCAGAGGTTAATGGATGTTATTTACTTCATAACACATGAAGGACTAAACAGATTTATGAAACACAGGAAAATTATCACAGCTGTCGTGTTCTTTTTAAGTTGATGATGATATGTAACTCTGTTTTGCACAGATTAATGACGTTGGAGCATTTTGGTAAAGAAAAACTCCAAAAGCATACGTATGCATGTAAACAGAAGCTTTTTTTTAAGAAACCAGGTTTCTACCTTAACTGGGATACTGACCTTATCGCAGTTTTGTTTGTGAATGTAATCACACTGTAAGCCTGTGTGTAATACTGCTTTGGTGAAACACTTAATTCTTCCTTGCCATTAAATGAGCTTGACCCTAACTGTAGTCTTATTCCATTCCATTTTAACATTGGTACGAATCCTAAAGTAACTATACTGGCATTGCAGGCTGTTCATCTACTTCACTATACTATTCTATTATTCTTTATATATGTGTACTTTAGTCTATGGGAACCTGTAATTGAACATCCTTGTATTTATTTTTTATTTTGACATGTAACCTTATTTGCTATAAAAATTGCAGATATGATGGTGTTATTCTATGACTGATGCTTTATAAAATAAGATTAACTGTTTGATCTCTGAAAGGTGCTTTAAACAATATACAGACATGCTCTGCATTTTCTGTAATTGTGGTAAGACAATGGGATTTTTACCTGATGACTTCATATGGCAATGGCCACACCACTGGTTACTCCAGAATTATTTATACCAGGGCTTCTGCGTTCTTCAACAGCATAATAGCTTTGTACATTCTACTGGGCATAAAAAATCAACATTTTTCTAATTTACGGTTACCTGAAAAGGAAAGTGGTCCATATTTCAATACTACTCTTTCACAAAGCAAGACAAATTTAATAATCATCTAGTCCTCACAGTCTTCAACTTACAATGATTATAAAATGTATTTCACCTCTTGGAAGTTTTCACACTTTTGTATTGTACAATGTTTAAACACAGTGGATTAAATTTTTTTTTTACATTGATCAACAGAAAAAGACTTTTTAATGTTAAGGTGAAAACAGTTCTCAATCTGTATAAATTAATTAGATATATCAAACACAAAATAATTAATCACATAAGTATTTACCCCCTTCATGACAGTATTTAGTAGATGTACCTTTAGTAGCTATGCCAGCCTTGAGCCTCTGTGCTCAGGTCTCTATTAGCTTTGCACATCTGGTCACTGCAATTTCCCACATTTTTCTTTGCAAAACTGCTTAAGCTCTCTCAGTTTACATGGGGATTGTGAGTGAACACACTTTTTCAAATCCAGCTACAAATTCTCGATTGGATTGAGATTTGGACTCTGACTTAGTCACTGCAGGACATTAATATTGTTTAAGCCATTTGTGACGCCCCATACCTAAATACCCCTAACACAATTTTGAACCTCAGGGCATCTGGTGTCTCTGAGGCTAGAGATCTGCACTGGCAATCGGAAGGTTGCCGGTTCGACTCCCATAAATGCCAATAGGGACTCTGCTCTGTTGTGCTCTTGAGCAAGGCCCTTAACCTGCAATTGCTGAGCGCTTTGAGTAGTGAGAAAAGCGCTATATAAATACAAAGAATTATTATTATTATTATCTAGTAGCGTATGAACCAAGGATAAGCGGGGAAGAGGAATGGGACACAGACACTTAATTGTAGAAGTCAAAAGTCAAAAAGTGCTTCTTTATTTACAGTGAACAGTAACCAAAAATAAGTATTAAAATGTAAAAGTCAGTGCATTGTCATCACAAAATATAATCAGTCTTGATGACACAAAAAAGAACAAAAAGCAAAACAAGAAAACCAGATCAACTGCTTAAAAAAACAAATTCTTCTTTCTTCCAATATTAGAATGTAAAGAAGAAGGAAAGAAATTTCTGACATTCTTTACCCTGAGATTTCAGAAGACTTGGCTCAGCTGACCAGCCCTTTTCAGCCTCTACTTCAGGCACGCGTACCCATGAAGCTACATGTCACCAGAGCTCTTTCACTGCCAAAGGTAAACACAACATTAATAACTTTAATAAAATTAACTTAATTTTTAATAAATTAATAATACTATAAGATTTGTATATTTGTAGCAAAACAATCATGGCTATAAACCTTTATTTCTTTATTCGCCATTTTAACTTAGGGACACCATCTCTCACACCATTTCTGCATATGTTTGGCTTTATGCTTTAGGTCACTGTCATGCTGGAAAACAAATATTTGCTTATAGATGTTGGTTTCTTGCAGACTGCATCAGGTTTTCCCTAGGATATACTTCTATTTTGCGGCATTCATTTTACCCTGTACCTCTTAACTCTTCCATGGCCTATGGCTAAAAACATCCCCATAGCAATATGCTGCCACAACTGTGCTTCATTGTAGTGATGGTCTGTTTTTGATAATGTGCAGTGTTAAATTATGGTGTTCAGTCTGATGGCCAGAAAGCTCAATTTTGGTTTCACCAGACCATAGAATGTTCTTCCTGTTGACTTCAGAGTCTCCCATGTGCCTTTAGACAAAGTCTAGCTGAGATGCTATGCGTTTTGTTGAAGAGTAGCTTTCTCTTTGTCACTCCTCCATAAAACTGAAACTGGTGAAGCACCTGGGAGCAGTTGTTTTATGCACAGTGTCTCATCAACTATAGCTTGTAACTCCTTTACCTTATCAGTTATCTATTGTTGGCGTCCCTTACTAGTCTTCTTCTTGAATGGTTTTGTGGACATCCTGATTTACAACTTTGCCATATTCTTTAATTCTTAATGACTGATGTAAATGGAAGTCAAGGCAAAATCAGAAATTTCAGTATTTTATTGTCTCCATCCCCTTCATTGTGTATTTTAGGCCACGATACTGACTCATCATGAGCTGGACCTTCCAGATAAAGTTGCAATTATGTTATAATCACTTGAAAATCCTTCAGTACAGGCAGGTGATCACCATTTAACTAATTGTGTGACATCTAAAACCATTTGACATCACCAGTGATGATTTAGGTGCGTGGAGCACTTTAAAAAACTACTGAAAACACATTACTTTAACATGGCCTTCTCATAACTTCACTGTAATTTAATCCTGACACTCTGTATATCCAATTCATTATAATAACTATTCATTCAAAATTTGTACTAACCCCTACTCTCTCTTCTGTTTCCTTTTCCGGTGTCCTATTGGTGGTGGCTTGTGCCACCACCATCTACCCAAAGCACCATGATGTTCCAACAATGATGGATGGATTAAAAGCCAGAAGTCTGTATAACCATCAGCATCAAGTGACTCCGTGCGAACAATAACTACAAAGAGGACTATTTCATTTATGTTAGGTAGAATGCCCAAAGGGGACTGGGCGGTCTCGTGGCCTGGAACCCCTACAGATTTTATTTTTTTCTCCAGCCTTCTGGAGTTTTTTTTTGTTTTTTCTGTCCACCCTGGCCATCGGACCTTACTCCTTTTTATGTTAACTAAGGTTGTCTTATTTTAATTTCTTATTTGTCTTTTATTCTTCTTTTCTTCATTATGTAAAGCACTTTGAGCTACTTTTTGTATGAAAATGTGCTATATAAATAAATGTTGTTGTTGTTGTTGTAATATTAAAAGGGGTGATCATTGATTTTGTCTTTTATATTTGTATTTAAATGAGTTAACTTTGCAGAGATCTGTTGTCACTTTGACATTAAAGTGTCTTTTTCTTTTGATCAATGTCAAAAAGCCAAAGTAATTCTACTGTGATTGAATGTTACATACAGATAAAATGTGAAAGTGTCCAAGCGGGTGAATACTTTTTATTGGCATTGTAGTTAAGTCAAACCTCAAGGGTACAAACAAACACATAACTGCTTTTATTTTTTCAGTTTTTATTAAAACATAAACCAACATGCAAAAGCTAAGTGTGAAAAGCAGCAACAACTTGAATTATTTTAACTTGTATTATCTGTCTGGCCCTTCTACTGTAGTTGAGACATTCTGGCCCACTTTTTTACAATATTGGTTCAGTTAATTGATATTAGAAAGTTCTTGTTTATGAATTGTCCTGGTGTGGGCCTGTCACAGCATATCAAATGACTAGAGGTCTGGGCTTTGACTTGGCCATTATGAAATCTCAATTCTTTTCTTTTACTGCCTTTCAGTTGTAGATTTGCTGGTGTGCTTAGGATGTTTCTCTTCTTGCATAATCTAGTATCAATGAAGCTTTATCAGTCAAACAGATGGGGGCACATTTTGCTATAAAGTACTTATGTACAAATAGGGATTGTAAGTTACCCATATGTTGTAGTTGGGGCAGAACAACTCTAAATCCCACCCCCATGCTCGATGTTTGATATGTGGCTATTGAATCAATACATACTGTTTTGTTATTGCCAAACAAGACATTTTATGTAGTGAGCATACAATTCCACTTTGATTTTGTCCATCCAGAGTGTATTTTTCCAGAGGTCTTGTGATTTGCTCAGATGCAGTTTAGCAAATCTATGCTGAGTTGCTTTCACCTTGCTACCTTTCCACCAAAACCATCTTTTTCTGGTGGTAGATTCTTGGATGTATCTTTTGCATTTTTGCAGTTTCTTATAGCATTGCATAGTTTGATCTTTAGGGTAATTTTGCTAGGGTGCTGTTGTGCTGTCCTGAATATTCTCTCTTTGTTATTAATAATAATTGATTTACTTCTGATTGCTTTGAAATTGTGATATAAAATTTAACAGAATGATAAACAGGGCTTCTTTGAGTTCATTGCAGATGTCATTGTTCATAGGACGGTGTCACTACAAACATGAATACTCCAAACTACACAGCCAAAGGCTCTGCTTCATATCAAGGAGTTAACTCTGTCTGATCATCAGCTAAATTAATGCACTGAATTATCTGCATGTGTCCCTAATTACCTTCTTAATTCAAATGCAAGCAGTAAGGGTGTGCTTGGTTTTTACACATGGCTTGAGTAGTTTGACTTTTTTTTAAATAATGAAAACATAAAGTATTATACATATTTTTGTCACCTGAGTTTAGATTTCTCTAATTTTAGGACTTGCTAAGGACTAGACAATTGTACGTTTTTTTCCTGATATGCACATCTGCAGAATTGAAAGCAGTTTTACTTGCTTTTTCACATGACTGTATTATGGTGCCAAATACTTTGAAGCACAGCTGGGAAATTATTCTTTTGACCTTTCTAATAATATGAGCAGCTTGGAAATTTACCTTTTAAAATGTCTAAGGTTCATTACAGTTTCTAAATTAAAAGCTACAAATAAAATCAAGTAAAGATGACTTTTTATGAATCTTGCTAGTAAGAATTTAACTGCACTTTGCCTACATGAGTTGAGCTAAACCGATTCTCAAAAAGTGTGCTAATTAAATTAATGTATTAGCCAAAGTTATATTCATCCTCCTACAGCAGCATTTTCCATCCTGGTCATAGTGTGCCTGAGCTCAATACTGTAATCCAATCATCTACTGTATCTGTTTTAATACCTGATTATTTAGATTCATATATTTGGTTTATCAGTGCCTTTCTCAGCAATACGGCAGTAAAGCAGGAATAAATTAGTAATGAAACAGAAATCACAAGGTGACATATATGCTGTTTTTTGATGTATATGCAATGCATTTTTTCACAGTTACATTTTATTCTTCTTTCTAGCATGCCCTTACTAACAGGTGCCAAGATAGGCCAGTAAGTGATGCTAATTCTTGACATTTCTGTGACCAGCCAGTTCTTTGATTTGCAAATTTCCTTCTTGTTCGTATGTGTCTCCTGTCCACTATGAATTGTTTAACTTTCAGTTTTTCAGAAAACACAAATCACAAATGAACATGGGGAGAGCATACCAACTCAACATTGATTTGTAAAGCAGCAGAACTAGCATCTAGGCTATATTATTGTTATGTATAAGCCCTTCTCTGAGTCTACTTAGTCCATTATAAAGTAATGAGGACCCAAGCCTATCAGACCAAAGATAAGTGCAACACAGGAACCAAGATTATACAGGATATCAGTTCACTATAGTAAACTTTCAAAAAACCATCAAAACTGGGTGAGTCACCAATAAACCTAATATGTACAGTTTAGGAATTTTTTAAGAAGCCAGAATATCATAAAAAGCCCACACATATGCGACGCTGTTATATTCAATATAACCAAAAAAATGGGGTTGAGAGTTAGAAAATGGAAAAGAAACAAAAGAAAATAACAACACACCTAACAGTAGAGTGAAAGCCGTCTATGTCAAGGTGCTTGATAATATCTACTGTATAGCAATGATGGCAACCTTTCAGTCATACTCTCTCTCTTTCTCCGTCAGTCACAATTTACAATCTTTGTCCTACCAGGAAATGATAACCCTTGCTTTCCATCCTACATGGATTAGCTATTTAATCTTTGTCTCTAGATCAATTCAAGATTCAGTTTCATGCCGTGAGAAGCTCCTTAACCTGGTGTACCATTACAACACTTCTGGTCTGAGGGGATGTCATACCTGATGCTTGGAGTTTCTGATCTCATCGACTGAATGTGTCATATTACAAGAATAGAAATCATAAGAGAAGACAAATTAAATTAATCCATGTTGACATTTCCAAAGTGTTGCAAAGTGACCCTTTTTTCTGACAGCCAGTAGCGAGTTGCCAGACTACACTGGTGCTATCTGATTATTTTCTGAGTATGGTGAGTTTAGCTACAATCTCAGCCTTTGCTTCTCCATTCTGCCATGTGTGGCTCATAGAGAATGCCACCAAGCCCCAAACTCCAGACACAACTATGCACAGACAGTCACAGGTTCAAATGAATGTTCTTGAGAAGGTGAGAATACCTTTAATAGGTTTTCCTGCTGCCTCGAAGAACACCTTACACTACAAGACAGCAACAGTTCTTACAAATTCATATCCTTCCACACCTCCCAACTCCAACTTCCCCAGATGAAGCGCACCAGCTTCTTTTATACAAGACCCGGGACTTTTTCCAGTACTATCATGTTGCATCCAGGAATAACTTCCGGGTCAGGTGGAACCCCTTCATGGGAAGAGAGCCTGCCTCCAGCAGCTCAACATAGCAGCACCCGAGGACCTCAACAGAGCTGCCAACCAAACCTACAATTCCCATGCAGCACCGCGAGCACGCCAGAGGGATATCGCTGCCCAATGTACTAGGGAAGCACTTTGCCCTGTCCATCCATTATAACAACCTCCTGACCTGGGAGGGGACCAGTAACTATCTCCTGCTAGAATGCCTGTCCAGTCAAGTAAGGAACATTCCATCCTGGCCAGGATGCCAGCAAACACATTATGTCTATTAAACTTGGTATGAAAGAAAATGAGACACCAAAATAGATGAGAATCTCTTTAATTTGCAATGTCCAAAACACCCATATTCCTTATTCCTTATTGCTGTATTTACTTCCAGGTGTGCATTGATTTGTACAGACTTTATGAACTTCTTCAATGAGAAAATTAAAAATATAAGATCCCAGATCTCAGCATCACAGTACAATCTGCATACTAGCTTAACAGACCCTGCCTCACATTGCATTCAGCCCTTTAGTAATTTTAACCCTGTAACACAGCAGGAAGTCTTAACTTTAATTTTTAAAATGAAGCCCACTACTTGTTCCCTAGATCCAGTGCCAACAAAACTAGTAAAAAGTACAATGGATGTTCTTGCAGTGCCTATTCTAAACATTATCAATAGTTCATTATTGCATGGCACAGTACCTGATGCACTAAAAGCGTCACTCATTAAACCATTACTTAAAAAGTCAGACCTAAACCCACACATACTAAATAATTATAAGCCTATTTCAAATTTACCTCTCTCTAAAATTTTTCTCTCTAAAATACTAGAAAAAGTAGTTGCCAATCAGCTTCAGTCACACCTTACACATTACAATTTATTTGAGAATTTCCAGTCTGGTTTCCGCACTGGTCGTAGTACAGAAACGGCACTAACACGGGTTGTAAATGACATTCTGATATCCTCTGATGAAGGAAACTCCACTGTAATTATGTTGTTAGACTTAAGTGCAGCATTTGACACCACTGACCATTCTATTTTACTGCACGGGCTAGAAAATGATGTTGGGTTTACAGACACCATGCTCGCTTGGTTTAGTTCGTATTTATCAAATCAATTACAATATATACAGAAATATGCTGACAGTACTCCATCATTATACACGGAAGTGAGATATGGTGTCCCACAGGGCTCAGTACTGGGACCTTTGCTGTTTTCACTTTACATGCTTCCACAGGGATCTATCATTAGGAAACATAATGTTAATTTTCACTCATATGCAGATGACACCCAGTTATACCTTTCATTTAGATCAAATGAAGTTTCTCCAATGTTGTCTTTAATTAGTTGTGTTAGTGAATTAAAGGAGTAGATGGATGAGAACTACTTGTCTTTAAACACTGATAAAACAGAGATGTTAATTGTTGGAGGGAATGATGCTGATCACAACAATATTTTGTCATCATTTAACTCCGTTGAAATCCCCATTCATTTTACTGAATCAGCCCCCAATCTAGGAGTTCTCTTTGACTTTAGCATGTCATTTAAAGTGCATATTACAAAGTTGTCCAAATCATGTTTCTTTCATCTTAAAAATGTTGGGAAATTAAGGCGCTTTTCAAATAAACAGGATTCTGAGAAATTAATTCATGCATTTATTTCTAGTAGGATGGACCACTGCAATGCGGTGTTCATTGGATGTTCAAACTACTCTTTATATAGCCTCCAGTTAATCCAAAATGCTGCTGCAAGAATTATTGCAGGAACAAGAAAGTACGAACACATTACTCCAGTTCTTAAATCCTTACACTGGCTCCCGGTTAAGTTTAGGGCAGATTTCAAAGTCCTCCTTTTAACATATAAAGCATTAAATGGCCAAGGTCCGGCTTACTTGTCTGAACTTATCATGACTTACAAACCAGAGCGCACATTAAGATCTCAAGATGCCGGTCTGCTTATGATTTCAAGGATTAATAACAGTGTGAGGTCGAGCTTTTAGTTACAGGGCCCCTAAACTGTGGAATGGTCTGCCTGCCACTATAAGAGATGCTCCATCGCTCTGAGCTTTTAAATCTCAGCTGAAGACTCACTACTTCAGTTTAGCATATCCTGACTAGAGCTGCTGATTGACTGTACATACTGCATCTCTGTTGTTAGTCATTAGCACTAAAACATAAGTAACATGATAGTTAGAATTTGTTACTAACTCTCACCTATTCTGTTTCTCTTCACGGTACTCAAACATGGCACTTGGTGCCACGGCCCACCTGCCAAGTTGTTTTGCCTGCCTAAGGTAAAGTCATCCCTGATGGAGGATCGCAGGAATTGTGGGGTAGAGGGGTCCTTTCATCAGATTGGCTGGCCAAGCAATGTTTCAGCTGTGGAATGGCCAAATGGGGGAGGCAGCTTGATGGTTGAGGTCTCCAGGACACTAAACAAATCCAAATCACATTATATGATATAATCTACTGTTAAATTCTGGTCTGTACTTGTAAAATTTTTATTTTTATACTGTATTGAGGATTTGTTCTGTTTTGTGTATTGTATTGTATTGACCCCCTTCTTTTTGACACCCACTGCATGCCCAACCTACCTGGAAAGGGGTCTCTTTTTGAACTGCCTTTCCCAAGGTTTCTTCCATTTTTTCCCTACAAGGGTTTTTTGGGAGTTTTTCTTTGTCTTCTTAGAGAGTCAAGGCTGGGGGGCTGTCAAGAGGCAGGGCCTATTAAAGCCCATTGCGGCACTTCTTGTGTGATTTTGGGCTATACAAAAATAAATTGTATTGTATTGTAATTGTATTTGTTTTCAGTGGTCATGCACACAGAGCCCTCCTCTACAACTTAAAACAAAATTGTATGATTTAGTTGCAAACTGGATAGACTGCGTTAGATGCAATGTCAGACAACATAACCAGTGGTCAAGGGAGAATGATGAATGCTCTTTAATATCCGAGATTATGTTTGAAAAGTCACTTGAAAAATTGGGCAGTGTTTCATATTTTTCAGGCACCTGTAGTTCTGAATCCCCAATTATATCTATAGTGTTCAAATCATTTAGTGTTCCAGAGTCTTTCATTTTTAAATATTATAAAGGTGTGCTGCATTGTCTCTAGGTATTCCACACTACCATTTTCCTACATGCTGAGTATAGCCTGGTCTTCGTAAAATCCTTCCAAATGTACTTTATGCCCTCACTTCATATCTGTGGGTCATTAACCCACAACACATACACTATCTACAATGGACTTAGGGTCCCTGGCTTTTCAAGTGCTATACAGGTACAATCATCCTGACAATACACAAGGGGTATTTGTTTGCAGGCTGGACTTTTGTTCCTGGTCTGTGTAATCATTCTAGTGCCTAGTTTTGTGACCATAGTGCATTTAGTGATAATACCAGCATACACATTTATATTAAAAGTACACATATAAAAAAGACTCTTTTGTTAAAATGCGATGCAAACTAGTATGTTAAAGTGAGATATAGTTTTCCAGACATTCAAACTAAAACTAACAAAATATAGTCTACTTACTATGTCAGGAGCAATACAGCAGTTTGCACCTGCAGTATGGGAGACTGCATTTTGCCAAATGCTATGCATTTAAAGCTTTTAGCCTTAACGGGTAGATAGAGCAAGGAGACTTCAGCAATCAGATTGTAATGATGGTTGCATAATACCTCAGGTGTATGCTGAAGAAAGGGGTTCATTTTTTATTTTTTCAAGAAAAACAGTTATTTGTTTTGTCAAGATTTACTTTTCACCAGCAATCTCAGATACACTATCTGACATGCAGACTACAAATGGTAAATAATCATATTTCAGTGTGAAAGGTCACCCTTGTCACACTGCTTAGAAAAGAAAAAAAAATCCTTTGCAGTCATATTGTTAGAGTGTTGCAGTCCTAATCCATCATTTAGTCAGTATCTCATGCATAATCAGTTTAATCTAATCAAAAATTGTCCATTATTTACTGTCAAAAGATAAAGGTGGCACAATGTAGATTATTTACCAACAATGAACGCTCTTGGAAAACAACATATTTTACTACCAGGGCTGCATAACGAAATGTGGAATACTGGCAAGCTAATCACCAAATGACAATCTCTGCCATAACTGCCAAAAGAATTCATCATGTTAGAAGGGTATTCACAAGGTCAATGGCATCATACTCTGCTGCTGGACTCAGAAGGAAAAAGTTAACAGAATGCAAATATCAAACAAAACACCTCCTTGCATAATCAAAGAGCATTCGAGAATGAAGTGCTTTAAACTCAGAATATTAAACAACTTTGTCAATGATGATGTGACAAGTAGAAAGGAGAAGGTTGATGAATATGAAAACAGGCAGAATAAATATGATAGAGGGATGTTTGAGGGTAAACTGTTAAAGAGCTGAAGAGTTTGAGAAGTCTGGGTGAATTTATGCACAATTTATCAAACACGGTTTGCTGCCAAGTCTCAGCTACTCACCCTATGACTGTTGACAAGATAGAAAAATGGTATTATCAATTCAGCAATTAGCCAACATGTTTCTTAATAAAGTGACAACTTTTTTGCAGTTTGTACACCCACTTATTCAAGGATTTTCCAACTACTTAGACCATAGCTGACAATAAATTAAGAAGCAAACACAATGAATTATTAAAATTTGAGTGAGTAGTGAAGAGGCTGTCATTAAAAATCATAAGATTTTGCACAATTGTTCACTGACTACATTTTGTAGACATAATTATGAAGCAGGGGACAGCATTGAAAGAAAATAAATTATTTTTGCTCTGTGTCTTGTTTTGTATAAAAATATGGAACACATCGATGTGTATTACCTTATGTTATTAACACAGTTTTTTCACTACCTTGCATCTGATGCTAGTGAGATAAGCTGTGGTACCTTATGACCCTGTGATTGATTATGTTTGCTAACAAAACAGATGATGTAAAAGTAATTGAATTTAAATGATGGAATGCATGACAGATAAGCAGTTGTGTGGGTTATGTGCACCACCAAGAAGGGCAGTTTGGTATTAAAACTTCTAAGAAAAATAGCATCCACATACTGTATTATTGTTATCAACAGCCAAATTGTTCAACTTTTCCACAATAAGGGTGTTGAAAAATGAAAACTCACAAAATGGCAAAACAAACTACACTGCAGTGCAAAGACATCACTAAAATAGTGATAAAAAACTATCCACGCTATTAGGAACAATATCCACGTTAATAAAAGAACTGTGTGTCTGTCCGGTTGCTAATGTCTCTATCTTTCCAACAGATTTCGCATCACAAACATTTGTTGTAATAAAATGTGTCACATTTTTCATTCCAAAAGATGGTGCATCACAAACATTAATGCTGCTTTTTAGAATCCCATACTAAATGGAATATAATAGAGACATATGCACTGCATTTGTCACTCCATCAAATGGCCCATTACAAACATTTGTAGTAATACAGTAATGTTATTACTACAAATATTTGTGATAGGCCATCAGCTGGAATGACAAATGTAATGCATTTTATTACTACATGTATTACAAAATACGTTTTAATAGATGGTATACTTCAAACATCAATGCTAAGGTCCATGTTGGACACTTTGATTTCAACCTGTCTTAGACTGGTACTACGGTTAGATAAATCACAGTACAATAACAGAAATGGAATTAAGGAGGTAAAAACTAAGATTTACAACAGCCAGGATGTGAAGATGGGTAGACAGATCTTGTCTTGTATAGTACCTAAGAACAGAATACTCTAGTGATATTAGACTGAGAGAAAGAGAGGGACATACCCCCAAAAACAGGAGAACAAGTCTCTTTGAACACTACACGGCAATGAGCATAATAAAGAGTACAAATGTTTAAACCTTCAGTAAGTGTGAAAGAAAATCTATGCACTTTGGGTGGAAAGCCACAGAATCTCAATGCCACTATATGGCATTATATATATATATATTGTCACAAAAACGAGACATAATGAGATAAAGGTTTGGGGCAGCCACCCATATAATTTGTTCTCCTGGCTGCAAAATTGCGTTCTTTTAAATACAGCACTAATGTGCTCACAACAGAGTCCAAAACAAGACTGAGGAAATAGGGAAAAGGGGCAGGCTTTTAAAGGGGGAGACAGGAAGTGAGGTCATAAGGATCAGGCCCATGTTCTTCAGCCATTGGTTCGAGCCCGGACGTGACATCACAGGGGCAGGAGCCGGTAAGGTCTCCTTCCATTGGCTCGGTCCCGGAAGTGACGTCAAGAGAGCCAGATGGAATCTCCCGGGAATGGTCTACAGGAAAGGGAGAAAAAGAGTCAGTGTACTCTGCCACATCCCGGCATGCCTCAGAACTGCCTTCACTCAAGCCCTTTAGCTGCCTCCCATGCGCACGTGTGTGACTATATATATATATATATATATATATATATATGTACAGTATATACTGTAGTTCCAAGTGGGAATGAACACAAACTGACTGAGCAGGCATCCTGTAAAACAAGGGTCGAGAGGAGGATTTTACATCTTCATCTTTCCTTTGTTCTTTTAATTCTCCTGTGTTAAGCCTTCCCTGTGTAAGTTCAGCTCTCTAATTAAATACACCCTTTTTGATATATGTAATGTCCTTAGACATATTATAAGTATGTTAAGAAAACGATTGAACTCTTGTACTGTATAGATATTGCTGAAAACCAGAAATGTCTGCAATCAATAATGTGGAACAATATGTTGCTATGCCACTTTGAGAGATTTTTCTGATTAACATCTTGTATTCACATATCCCTTCCAATAAAAATGATTTCTTTATCATTTACTTAATTTTATTTGTATGTATTTTTTGCTGAATAGATTTTTTGTCGTCAATGAGCAAGCCTTCCGTGCAATGAAAGAATGCAGCTTTTCTTTTTCAAATCTGAATCGCTCTGTTATGGTATAGATCCATAATCATGTAAAGGCAAGGCAAGCCAAAACTCAGACTAGGAAACATGAAATTCTATATTATTTTATTTAAAGAATGTGAGAAGCATTTCCCTTATTTGTCTTAAAGTTCAGAGAAGCAACATGTCACCAGTGAGCACATTTGTCACAGCAGCCAAGATACATAAAACATTCCTTATGACCACCATAATACACAGGACAAAATGGAAATAAATGTGACATAAAAATAACAAAATATTAACATACTTTCTCTCTGGATGTTCATTTTTCAAAGTGTTTTGTATCTCATATAGCATCTCATATTCTAAATTCAAGCTAAATTACTGATTATTAGTGTATATATGTAAGTTAAACTTATGTGCTTATAAATACATGAAGAAAAATCACATGAAGCATAGTTCATAGTGACATACTAATTGTCCTTCATATTTGCAGTATATTGCAAAACACTGGAGTACTTTGATCATAAAATTAAATTAATTTTAATAAATGTTTTCACAATAAACATACAATCATTTATTAAAAGATATCCTTAACAAGTATATACACACTTATACACTTACACACACACACACCCAAATATATTGTATATTGTATGAAGAGAACGGACATCCCAGCTAGGAAGGAGGATGTTTAATTACCTGGAAGGGAGGCCAGAGTGGAACAATGGATGAATTGGCTGGTGGGACAGAAAAATAACTTTGTTCCTGGCTGGTATAATGTAGTGAATGGACCAGCAGAAGCAGAGAGTCGAGAGCAGTTCCAACCCCAAATGCCAGGTCCCACTTGGGACACCCACAGTGGTGCTTGGGAGTTGGAGTCTGGAAGTGTCTGGGTTTCTGGGAGCCGATATAGGGCCTTGTCAGGTGAGAACCTCCCTACTTTCTTTATTGCCTGGAAGTGCTTCCAGGGAGATGTGGCGTAGCACTGGAAGTCCTGCTGGGTCTAGCTTAAAAGAATCTGAGCCAGCAGAGAAGACGGGCAACACTTGCCTGGGAGGAGTAGCAGTGGAGAAAATAAAAACCATTGTTTTAAATCCAAAACATGTCCGTGCATCCATTGCTTGGGGTTTGGGGCTCTATGGTGGCCCCTGTTGACCACAATTTAAAAAAATGGTGCTGGTTTTCTTCCAAGCAGATGGCCAAAAATCCTGCCGACTACACCAATTGTGGTCAGCAGAAGCTGCCACAGAGCCCCAAACACAGATGTACAGAGGTCATCCCATGACAGCGCCCTTTTTTGGCACTCGGGGATTCAGACAGGGCTGTACTTTTGGACTGTAACTCCCCATCACCCCTGCAGGTATACCAGCTGGGCTGCCTCAAGAACCATTGTCACCTGGTGTTAAGGGGGATGGAGCTGCTTCTGACTCTATGTTTTCACTGGTCAATCCACTATATTTTACCGGCTGAACACAAAGTTATTTTTCTGTCCCACCGGACAATCCATCTGTTGTCCTCTTACCTGGCCGGGATTCCTGTTCTCAACCTACAATATATATTGTTAAGTTAATCAAGGTTAATCAGGCTAGCCCTACAGGCTACTTACAAAGCAGAGGGTCATTCAAGACCCTATTTTTATTAGTAGACAGTGAATGTGCTGTTTTGAGGTTTAAGGGCACTACATTACAGGCCTTCCAAGGGTACAGTGGAGGACAGCCAATCTGGTCCTCTACAGTACACCTCTGCAGTAAGGGAATTTTGCTGGAACACCTGGGGCTGCTGAGTGTCAGAGTAGCCAGGACTTACTCTGTGGGCAGAGGTGTCTGTTATTTTTGTCCTTTGTTGACGGTGGCACTGACCAGAAAGCAGGAGACAGAGCTGGAGGAGCAGAATTAAAGATGCTAAGATTTGGGTGTGACAAAGATGGATAGGATTAGAAATGAGTACATTAGAGGGTCAGCTCAGGTTGGACGGTTGGGGAACAAAGTCACAGAGGCGAGATTGCGCTGCTTTGGACCTGTGCAAAGGAGAGATGCTGGGTATATTGGGAAAAGGATGTTAAAGATAGAGCTGCCAGGCAAGAGGAAAAGAGGAAGGCCTAAGACAGGGGTGGCAAACTCCAGTCCTGGAGTGCCGCAGTTGCTGCAGGTTTTCATTCTAACCCTTTTCCTAATCAGTGACTGGTTTTCACTGCTAATTAACTTCTTTTCCCCTTCATTTTAATAGCCCTGTTTTTAAGGATTCAGTGCTCTGAATTAATTATTTTCTTCATTAAATGACAACCAAACAGAAATCAAATGTAAAACAAGTCAACAGTTGACCAGCTAAATTGGGGCTTCAAACTCCAACTAATTTCACTACAACCAGTTTCTTAATGAGATGCCAATTCTTGCTATTAATTAAACTCGTTATTTAATTCTATGGCTTGTTGCTGCTCTCATCCTGACACAGCAGACATTTCCATAACTGTTGATTTTCTGTTTTTTCTAAGAACATTGTCAAAATGTTTTGGGGACCTGAGAGATCAACCTTACAGAGACCTTCACCTTTCTTTATTTTCAGATATTGTGTGATGGGCACGGGTGAGTTGGTCATGTGGCACCATGTTTTGTGTCTCATTATTGTTTGGCAGCTAATTAATGAAAAAGAAACTCATTTTAATCAAGTTAATTAAAATTAAGGCAAAAGAAGTTAATTAGCAGCAAAAACTAATGAAGAAAATGGTTAGAATGAAAACCTGCAGCCACTGCGGCACTCCAGGACTGGAGTTTGTCACCCCTGGCCTAAGAGAAGGTTTATGGATGTAGTGAGAGAGGACATGCAGGTGATGGGTGTGACATAGCAAGATGCAGAGGACAGAAAGATATGGAAGAAGATGATCCGCTGTGGCAACCTATAACTGGAGCAACCAAATAAAGAAGAAGTTGGCTGTGTATGCCTTCTGTTATTAATGACCTTTTTTTTGTTACCTTGAACTCCTGTATTGGTATTTTAGGTTCAGGGACAGCAATAAAGTACACACCCACAGACAGGCTGTGCTTTGTCAGTACCATTTTGTTATGTATTACTTAATTGTGTATGCATCATTAAAAGTTAAGTTAATGATATTGTGTCAATGCAGAAAGTTTTTTTAATCTTAATTTATAAAAGAACTAGCAAAATACCCGCGCTTCGCAGCGGAGAAGTAGTGTGTTAAAAAGGTTATGAAAAAGTAAAGGAAACATTTTAAAAATAACGTAACATGATTGTCAATGTAATTGTGTTGTCATTGTTATGAGTGTTGCTGTCATATATATATACATATACACATATACACACACATATACACACATATACAGATATATTATATATACATATACACATATATTTTTTATATATATATTTTTTATATATATATATATATATATATATACACATACATACATACATACATACATATACACACATAGATGCACTTACAATAACATAGAAATCAATATAAACAACATTAACATCTTTATCATATGAGAATATGAAGTAATATATAAGAAGCACATTTCATATAAATATAAATTATTAAACAGTAAAATCTTCTTCTATAATTTGCTACCGTGGCTTTTCGTTGGTCTGTCCAGGATTTTAAATCACCTGTAGCTTGCAAACCGTTTCACCTATTGACTTGAAATCTGGTACACATATAATACGTCACGTCTGCTATCCGCTTTATGGGTGATGATTGTATTACTCTTTTTATGTTTATTTTATTTTAGAATCAACTCCTATCTGCGCACACCAGGGCGGCCGTGGGCAGATGCGTATGGTGTATTCACTCCATGTTATCGTGCATTGCGCTGTCACTGGTATTTTGATAAAAGAATTTGAACAATATATAAGAAGCGTATAAATTATTAAACAGTAAAACATTAACATTTAAGAAGTAAAGTTACATTGAGTACTACTGCAGTGCCTTCGGGTATACCTCATTTTTTGTTTGCCCATTACATGCTTAAATGTATACATTTTTTGGTGTACCTACCCGAGAACACGCGACATATAACCGAGCGTGGGAGAAGCATGGATTTTAAACACGCGTTGAGTTCATCTGCTGGTCTCCCTCGTGGAATAACTGGTAATGTTTGACTAAAATGTACAGCGAGTAAAACGACATTACCTCCTTTTTTTTTTTTACGATCTCTGAGATCTTGCTTTTTTCGGTTCAAGGCTTCATAAGCTCTTTTATGTGCCATGGTGTACTTAATAAGTACTAATTATCCCAAACCATCATCTTTGAATGTTGCAAGACTTTCGCCTTGTATGTAGATCGGGGTAATTACATTCATTGCATTCCTAGTCTGAATCACAATCTGATTGTATGGGTGGTTACCTGGCACTGTAGGGTTGCCACCCGTACTTTAAAATACGGAATCGTGCCGCGTTTGAGAATGAAATTGCGCGTCCCGTTTTGAATCAATACTGGACGGGATTTATCCCGTATTTTTTTTATCATTTTTTTTTTAAAGCAGCGTGTCATGCAAATCATCCCACACGCATTTTATGAAGATGCCTCCTTTCCTACTTTTGATTGGGTAATACTTGATGTCATCGTTAGTTTGATTGGTCTTTTTAACTGTCCAGTGAGGAGGGCGTGTCTTTTAAGTAGAGTCTGCAAAGTGTTGGCACTGAGATGTGGCGTCAGCGCCATAGTTGAAGCCCCTAACGTTGCGGTCAGCAAGTCGGCTAACAACCGCCATGTGCCGTCTTTCAGTTGCGAGAAGCAGATCATAGAATGGTTGAAACTGTTGCCCTTAATGTTGCGCCACGGCGTGTGGTTCGTTTATACCTCGTGTCTTCTCATTAAACTTTTATCTCGCGAATATGTTACTGCAATCCGCAGCGGGAGCGTTTCTATAAACTTAATTTAAACTTACGTTTTACACCGTGCTTTGTTTCCCTTATGAACATGCTTGTATGCTTCACTCGCTCCGTTCTCAATTGTTTAATTAATTTTTTGCTCTTCGCTGTTTCCGGCTGTTCCTCCATTTCCCCCTACTTCGTTCTTTTATCTCGCGAATATGTTATTGCAATCCTTAACGGGAGCGTTTCAATAAACTGATTGAAAATAGTTTTGCATTTACCTTTTTAGTAAAAGGCGAGCTTTTAAGCCTGAGAAATCACCCCGTAAATGCACACGTTTAATTGCACATGTGTTAATATGTATGGTTACACAGTATTAAAAGACAGTGAACAACGTCAGTTACCTTTGTTCCCGCGTTTGATAAAAGGTGAGCTTTTAAGCCTGAGAAATCACCCCGTAAATGCACACGTTTAATTGCACATGTGTTAATATGTATGCTTACACAGTATTAAAAGACAGTCAAAAATTAACGTCATTTACCTTCGTTCCCGCGTGTGACTCGTGCTGTAAATCTCTTCCTTGTTTTTAGTTCACGTGATTACGTAGGAGGCGTGATGACGCGATACGTGACTCCGCCTCCTCCATTACAGTGTATGGACAAAAAATATGTTCCATTTATGACCATTACGCTTTGAATTTCGAAATGAAACCTGCCTAACTTTTGTAAGTAAGCTGTAAGGAATGAGCCTGCCAAATTTCAGCCTTCCACCTACACGGGAAGTTGGAGAATTAGTGATGAGTCAGTCAGTCAGTCAGTCAGTGAGTGAGTCAGTCAGTGAGGGCTTTGCCTTTTATTATTATAGATTAAATGAAAAACACATCAGATTTAAGATATTGTATACTAATTGTTCTAGATTGTAATCTATAGGTTTACCAGGACCACCTCTCCCTACAAGTGTCAAAGCAGTTGACTTTTATTTCCTCCAGTGGTTTTCAAAAATAAATAAAATGTTAAAATGTAGCTTTTTGGCATGGCAATAAATTTCAAAACTACAATAACTCTATATTTAACAATATCAGTTAAATACAAAGGCGGGTATATATAAATAATAAAAAGGGAAAAAAGCTGCTCCTGCTGAAGAGAACCAGAACACATATTCACACAAAGACAAAGGGAGAAAAAAAGGTTTCCTCTCAGGGTTCAAGGATTTAGGAATGTGTCCATACCTGTATAAGATTCTTTAAAATTTCAAGACCAGCTGATAAAAGATTTATTCAACACTGGCGGAAAGATCACCATCACTGGCTGCTTCTTTAATCCTGATGCATTTTTATAGAAACAACATGCATAATACTATGTGTGCAATAAGACATAAAGGCACAACCCATAAATATCATTTGGTATAAATAAATGTGACAAGGTCAGCATTCTGTTTTGCAGGTTTGAATAGTGAGAGCAGAATTGGATGCAGCTTCTTAGAGCATTGTAACAAGAAAAGAAATGACAAGAGAATACATCTTGTATTTGGGAAGGTTTTTTTTTTTTGAAAGACTGGAATCAAAAACAGAAAAAAATAGGAAACTAAAAACTGAGCAAACCTGAACAAAAGATAAGCATAACTTTTTTATATACATTTTTAGAGGATTTAAGGACAGAGTCCCTGATTAGTTGGTTAGATAACTGAAGCCATTTCTGCTTTAGTTTTTCTGGATGGAGTTTTGCTCAATTCTTCACCTTAGCACTTACATGCAGTTTGCCTCTGCCTATCTAAATTAACTTTACGGCCTATGGAAATACAGTGGGGCACTGGTTTGAGTTCTTTACTCTAACTTTCTACCTTTTTTGTCCTTTGTGAAAGTCATTTGTTCTAGTTTTAATTTAGTATTTAGATTTTTTACCATGGCATGATTTAGGGTTGCTTCCTATCTTCTGCTTGATGATACTGAGATAGGCTGTGGTCCCCACAGTTCCGGACTGGATTAAATTGTTATAACAGTGGATTCATAATTTTTTTCTGTCTGTTCTTTGGTTTCATCTTTTTTATGACATTTTTGGGAGTATGGGGGATGTAAATGTAACAAAGCACTCAACTTTTGAGAAAAAAAAATGTTAAATGGAGGGGACAACTATCTAAATTTCAGAAAAATAAAAATAGCAGTTTTAAGCCTGATGAAATTTTGCTTGAAATTTTAAGGAGCAGAATATTTAAATGTCTCATAAATTAGGATCAGAAAAAATCAGGAGATTGTAGTCAGTCAGTCTTCTACAAAAAAATCAAGGCTTATAAAACCAGGAAGAAGCCAATGTTTCAATCAGAGAATATGCCTGCATCTAAATTAGAAATTTAAAACAGTACCATGTCAGCCAGCTATAGCGAATAAAGCAGACATTTTATTTTTGGCTGGCTAAACAAAAACAAGATAGCTGCACCTTACTAGTGACTATTCAAAACAGCCATCTGAAGGTTTTTTGGATTCATGAAAACAAGGCAGCCACCAACTGGTGGGAGACGGTTGGTTTTTCAGAAAAAGAGCAGAAGTGATTTAGTGTGAAATGGTCAGCTATAAAGGAATAGGATACCCGCAGCTCAGTGTGAGACAGTGAAATAGTCAGCACAAACAAAAATTCCTGAGGTTCTATTTAGACTAGAGGTCCCAAGTACAAAAAAATAAAAAAAAGAAAGAATTCACTTTAGAAAACAAATCCCTTTTCCAAAAGCAAAAACAAATTGTTTCTTTTTTATTTCCTTCAGTGCAGTCCTTCCTTATTCAACTTTATGAACAAATGGCTCTTGTAATGTAAGATTTGAGAGCAGTGATTGGTAATGCACACTGGTGACATAGCCTGACAGTGAAATAAAAATTAATAAACAAAGCAATGCTAAACCAAATATGAAGTAATTAAACGTAAGAAAGATTAAAAATCTTAACATTACAGACAGTAGGCGTGCCAGTTATATTTTTATTTGGACTATTATCTAGTTTTTTGTCCAACCGAGAAGATCATTTCTGCCACCTTCTGGGTTTTACAAAACTGGCTGGCTTCCACATCAGTCCTACCAAATATTACTTGGGGCTACTGAATTCCCTATTCAATCTTGTTCATCTGTGACAAATTAAGATAATTGTGTACATATTTAAATCAAAAGTATTTTAGGTTTAAAAGTACTCTAAGTATTATGCAATATTAAATGGATACATTAATGCAGTTTGAATTCATGTACATTTGTATTCTCTTTTTTTTGTACGAGAACGGTAGTATAAAGGTGGTTATGTTTTGAATGCTGACAATCAAATATTTTTCATGTATGTGTGAGTAGTTTTGGAAAAATCAGCTTGGCGGCTCTGGGTTTTTGAGTGATTGTATAATTGATTGGAGCTGTCTTACATACATGATATGGGGGTTCTATTCCAGTTTTATTCACATGTTATACACGCTTTGTTGAGTCTAATTTATTAATCATGTCCGTTTGGCAGGGACCTCATTATTGCTTATCCCATATTATTTTCTAGATAACACACCAATATAACATATTGTATGTGACAAAATCCTGTGACAGGTATTATAAGTATCCATCCATCCATCCATTGTCGAACCCGCTGAATCCGAACACAGGGTCACGGGGGTCTGCTGGAGCCAATCCCAGCCAACACAGGGCACAAGGCAGGAACCAATCCTGGGCAGGGTGCCAACCCACCACAGGACACACACAAACACACCCACACACCAAGCACACACTAGGGCCAATTTAGAATCGCCAATCCACCTAACCAGCATGTCTTTGGACCGTGGGAGGAAACCGGAGTGCCCGGAGGAAACCCACGCAGACACGGGGAGAACATGCAAACTCCACGCAGTGAGGGCCCAGGAAGCGAACCCGGGTCCCCAGGTCTCCCAACTGCGAGGCAGCAGCGCTACCCACTGCGCCACCGTGCCGCCCTATTATAAGTATGACTGTGTTTATTTTTCATGTTTAACTTTAGTAAACTTAATTGAAGCCAAGCATTTTTCTTAAATGTATATTTCTTTGGAAAATATATTAACTATTTCACCATGACAGACCATTTCTCTGCCTTTGTAATATGTTAAGAAATCATCCACAGACTTTGTATGCCAAGAGTAAATGATCTGTATGTCCTTTCTGGAGCTGGCAGATTATGAAGTCTAAATAAGCACAGATTAATTCACAACATCCTGCAAAAGAACATTCTGTGCCAGTTACATGAGAAAAAAATTAGCAGAAAGAAACGAGGACAAAGAAAAATGGGATCCTTGACAGTAAAAGCCCAAATTCAAAATACAAGGTAACTTTAAATGAGAATGGCAAAATGTACTTAAAAGGAACCTTGGCGATTCCATTACTGTTTTAAACTAAACTACGTCCTATAAACGAATAAGTCAAGGTACTAGCAGCCACAGATCATTTCTTTCCAATTGGGTGTCATTAGTTGTTTCTGTTATATTCCAGTTGCAATGTAGTCCATTATTTTCCCTTTGCTAAATCACTTTTAAGCAAGAATGATAAGTAAATCATTTATAGACAAAATCTGTTACCATCAGCTACTTTTATTTATTTAAAGGTTACCATAATGGATATTTTATTTGGTATAATTTATTTGAACAATTTGCTGTAAAAAGAATACAAATACATACAGGGAGTTTTACTGTATTTATATTGACATCAGTGAAAAGCATTGCTAATTTGTCTTCACTTGATCAATATGGATCTTAAACTTGATTAATGCTTAAGATACTTAAAGTTACATTAAAACGTAGTGCACTCTGATAACAGCAATGTTTAGTTAACTCTAACCCTGTTTCTGAGTTATTGGATTAAAAAGTCTTCACCATGTGACACCTATTATTAAAATCAGAGATACCAACATTGAGCTTTGGCAGCTCAACACTACAAAAATAATTTAAGAGGTAAAAAGACACAACATGGAAGAAAACCTCTAACATGCCATAATGTGAAAAGGAAGTAGGGCTATTGAACAAGTATGCTCCCAGAAATGGCAAATAATGTTCTATTTTTTACAATCTGTTTATTGTTACTGTTATTTCGATAATGTCATTTTTGTCACCATTTTGTAAAGTTTTATGGGTGCTTCAGCTTTGTTTACCTGGTCTCTATGATGCTACATGTTTTTTGGCATGGGGTGCAGCCCAGTTAAAAAATGTATCCCTATATTGAAAAAGTAAAGAAAATATCTCCCCAGAAAATTGCTTGCTTACTTCACTCATCTGACCCTATCTGATCATAATAAGCACCTTATTACATAAACTGCCATCCAACAACACCACACCACATTGTATGAAAAAGTACCAACAAGTCCTACTTAATTGTGCCTTAAAGCACTAATGAAAAAAATGAAATATAAAGCTAACTTTCAGAACAGCTCGCAATCTTATCGTAGTACAGAGCAGATAACATTCGTAATATCAGAAGCCCACAAACCTGCAAGCTATCCTGAATTCTGAAAGTCCATGGAAAAGATTCAGAAGAAGAAAAAATGTAAATGCTGTACACAAAGGTGTTCAACTGTCCATAAATCATAATAGTCAGACATGCGCATGGATGGCATAAAGATTGCCTCTTAATGCTTTAAGCACCTATTGAGTTTTGACTCAACCATAAACGAAAAGCTTAAAGTAGAACAAGTGAAAATAAAATAAAGTAATCCCAACATAATGAGTGAAAATCAAAATTCTATAGCTTAGAAAATGGTCTAAATCAAAAAAATATAATTAACCACAAGATCATGGGTGCCAACTTGTCATAAACAATCGGGCAAAAAATTATAGGCTGTAACATAATTAATAATCCAACAATAACAACAGCAAAAATAATAATAATCCTCAAACTTTCATAGAAGAGGAGACACAGATGTAACAAAGTGAAATTAAAGATTACCAGGATTATACTTCTAGGCTTTGAATGCATTGCTAATAGCTGATTTAATTTAAAGCGTAAGTATCTCAAATCGGTTTACATTAAACCTGCATTAAAACTTGACAAATATCATCCCTCCTGTGTTCACCACCATCTATGTCTTGACTGACTGAAACTTTTCACATGTGTTCCTGGCATGCTAAAAGTGTTTGCCATAGTTGGTCTCTCACTGGAAAAACTGATAAAATGCATTGATTGGATGGTGATGTTGCATTATTTGCATACATTAAACTGTTATCTTAGGGAAACTAATTAAAGATAATCATTATACTTTTATTTCTTAGATTTTTGTGATTATATTAGGCTAGCACATTTATTTCAGGGACCTATATTACTTTATATGTTTATTGTTTATGGGGCTCCATAGTAATATTAAGATTGTGCTGTCACCATCACTGTAAATTACCTCTTGGTTTGCAGGTTAAATAATGAGCTACCTATTTGAAAAATTGTTTATACTCTCACTCAATGGTGAATTTATCACTTATGTAATAAAGAATCTGACTTTTTAAAGAAATGAAAAATGCAAAGAAAAAAGAAAACCTGCCATTACAGACTAATTGCTATGTGTTTTCTGTTTTTTTTTTTTTCAAGAGAGTCTTTCAGACAGACATTGCCATAAGTACATGAATGTTCCTCTTGACATACTGAAATTGTTAAACCTCTGTTTTCTACATGAGCACACACACCAAAAGGTACATATTACACTTCAGGACGATTTGGTCCATCCCATCAGCCAGAAATAAGCTTGCAACATCTGGCAAGAACACAATTTCACATACTACAAGAAGCAGTATTTTAAATTTAAGTATGGTAGAAAAATGAAAATAAATTAATAAATGAAACATTTGCTTTACCCTCAGTCTTAACTGTGGCCGTTTTCTGCTACTTTGATTTAACCAGAGGTGGGTAGAGTAGCCAAAAATTGTACTCAAGTAAGAGTAGCGGTACTTCAAAATAATATTCCTCAAGTAGAAGTAAAAAGTAGTCATCCAAAAAATTACTCAAGTAAGAGTAAAAAGTATTTGGTGAAAAGACTGCTCAAGTACTGAGTAACTGTTTGAATGTAATAAATGATTTGTTTTTTTAGAAATGTTGTAATAAGACAGACAAAAATATAAAACAATGTGCAAATTCTGCTATTTCCAAGTAATAAAATAAAAAATGAGTACAAATAAATAACATCTTTACAAAATAAAGATGCACAAATAACACAAAATTCCAAGTCTAAGTTTTTCACAACAAAGCTTTTGAAGCCAGTACCTACAGTAGGTAACATGTATGTTTGAACAGTGCAAACTACTTACAGTGACAAGATATACTGTACACTGACAGTATAATACTGTATATTCACTTTGTGGTGTAGCGGGTTCGCAGCTTCAAAAAAAAAACAAAGGCCAGTTTCAAATCCATAAAGCTATGTCACTCTCCGTAGGTGCAATTGCACGACCACAGGGAGTTAATGAGGTAGTTGGAGCGAGTCACACCTGCATGTGTGGATGCGATCGTTCTCAATTGCATCATTGGCTTTCTGCCGCGTGATTAAGGCCCACGGAGACAGGAGTGTATATATACGGGTCGGCACAAAAAAAAAAGAAGGGGGAATCAAAGAAAAGGAGAAAGGAAAAGAGTCTGTAGGGGACCGGCATCGTCACACACTTGCCCTCCAAATAGCACAGCTCATAGAAAATAACATTAGAACAGGGCAGCTTGTGCACATACAAGAAGTCTAACTTTACCATGACTGTCTGTGTCTGTGCATGTTTGGTTAAAACCTGCTTGTTCTTCACTCAGTGAAGTGATGGTTAAGCTTCAGCAGGAGTTGGCTCTCAAGGTTCTTGCAGTGAATAGGAGCCCTGCATGGCTAAAAGTTTCCCACAGGCTGCAGATGCAGGATGTTTGTGTGTAGTCAGGTGACTGCATGGCTACGTCTGATTGGTGAAACGGAGTCATGTGATTATTGTTGCTACGTCTGATTGGTGAAACAGTCATGTAGTAGATCCACTAGCGACTTCTCTCTGGCAAAAATATAACATATATAATGGAAAAAAAGTAACGATTCGAGTGTTGCCCAATGTAGTAGAGTAAGAGTAGCGTTTCTTCTTCACAAATGTACTCAAGTAAAAGTAAAAAGTATGGTGCAGTAAAACTACCCTTAGAAGTACAATTATTTTTAAAAAGTTACTCAAGTAAATGTAACAGAGTAAATGTAACTCGTTACTACCCACCTCTGGATTTAATTCACCTCATATTTTTTATGCTTAACTAAATATACTGTACATGTTGTATACAGTATATTATAATGATGGGCAGACATTTCTCTTTCAGAATATTTACATCTGGAAAAGAAATTATGTTTTGTATATAATTGATGGCATATCTTTTGAATGTTAATTTATTAACATAAATGTTGAAATAAGCTTCCAAACACCATAAAAGCAATGCAAAATGCATCAGCCATAACCAAAAATGGTTATGAAATGTCCACAGTTGACATGTCTGTTCTTATTATTTTCAAGTATTAGAAAAGCAAGATTTTTCTTTCAGCTTTTGCAGTATTCAAATAAATGACTGTGTTATGAACATTCTTTACTGAAAGCAAAAGTTCTTGAAGTCCAAATGATCGCCAAGCATTGCTGTTTCAGTACGTATACATCTGGTGAAGAAACTATGTTGTGAGAGGAAATTACAGCACAATAAATATGCAAACTTCAACATCATTTTTACCATAAAAAACCTTCCAAAACACCACAAAGGCAGCACACAATGCATGTCCAGATGGCTGGGAGTAACTGAAAAAAGAAAGTTATGAAATGCTAGTAACCAGTTTGTAGAGTTTCACAGTTTTGAAGCAGTAAAAATAAATATACTCTTTCACCATCCTTTTCTGTTTTCAAATGAATCACCATATCATTAATGTGCCTTACTGTAAAGTATATATTCTACATGTGTAATTGAAGGGTAGACATTATTTTTTTCAGAAAATATATATCAGGAGAAGGAATTATATTGTGTGCCCAAATTACAGCACAAACAAATGCAAAATTCAAAACCATCTTTGAAAAAACAAAATCTCTCTATTATAAAAGGAAATCCTGAGACCAGACTTTTTCAAAGAGATAATTTCAAGTCCTGTGAGATGAGACTTTGGCCATGAGATTTTTTCAAGTCACACCCTCCTCTTAATCATATTCAACCACGCACACGGCCCTCTCACCTCTCATTCATATGAATTCTTTTGAGAGACACAATTCTTGCTCTTTCAGCTCTTATGAATTTTTACGTTTTCCTCACTTCAAGTTCCCAATAAAAGAAGACTTATCAACAGAAGTGTAGATGAGTAGACGGGCAGTGAGAAACGATAAAGTCAAATGAATTAACACGAAAATTGTCAATCGGTTACACGGCAAATTGGTTAAATGTGTATCAATAGACTATGCTGAAACAGTTGGTGATGAGCATGTGGAAGATGAAAACATCAACTTACAATATTCCAATGAATATCTACAACCATTAACACTGTCCCTGCTTGAATTACTGTTGAAAGAAGGAAGTACCCAAGAAAGGTAATGTAGTGCATCTCCCGTGAATAATTTTAAGACACCAAAGGAGATCTTGTTATGCCATTCATAATAAAATGTTAACAGTTTCCCGGTAGAATAGCTTTTGCAAAGACTATTAACAAATTACAGAGACAAACATTCGAAAAAGTCGGTTTATTTATTAGAGAGAAGAAATGAAATTCACTCACGAGCAGTTATACATTGTGTTGTCAGGATGTAAGTCCAAACACAGAATCAAAATTCAATGCGATACTGATGGAAATGTATTCAAAAAATGTTTTTACTGAAGTTTTACAGTAAAAGTGTAAGTTTAAAAAGTATTTGCGTGTTAATTTCAAATTCAAACAGAACAAAATCGTATAACACAACGAATAACTCTAATGCAACATGAAATATAATTTACTTTCAAATTATTCCGTTTTACTATTTTTTAATATGGTTAATTACTCACTTTAACGTAAAATAACAATCTGTTTAAATTGTACATCTGCATCCACATACGCGAGCGGCTGAACCGCAAAGTGGCTAGTGCGTAGCGCTGGCCCAGTGTTTGACGAGCGAAGTGAGCAGGGGACAAAGCCCCCGAGTTTTGTAAAATATAACATTATCACCACCGTGATTTATACTTTTCCTTGTAGTGGTAAGTTTGGGAATATTCCAACGAAAAAAACAATTATAAAGAATATAACTACAATTCAAAATGAAGTTTTATGAACTTGATGATAATTTGTTCCACTGTACAAAGCATTTTTGGTGTAGTCTATCTATCTATCTATCTATCTATCTATCTATCTATCTATCTATCTATCTATCTAAATACACACACATACTGTTCATATATACATATACAGTATACACAAAGACACATATATACAATAGCTGAGAATCAGCTCTGGAACATGTGTGTTGGGGTTAAACTTCTTATACCTTTGCCTGAGTGTAACAAAAGAATTATCATGTGTCAAAATTTATCATGACAAATAAAATTACTCACTGACTTTAGCTACGCCCGAATCTGAAACAGCCATTTGAAAACAACTCAAGATAGTTCAGTTGTCAGTTTATGCAATTTTTTTCTATGTTTCTAATGTGACAGTCCCACATTTTGTTTCCTTCCAAAAGACAATAAATTAGCAATAAATATTTGCCAAGTAAACTTGTCAATAAAGGAAAACAACCTTGGTTGCAAAAGTCACACGTTACGAATGACTGGAAACCTGTGGCTGATGTGTTACAGACAAGTGCGCTACATGCCAGTCACACCAGGAGTAACCCCGTTGTCTATACACAGAGTTGCTGAGATGGCTTGCTGTTATTCCAAAAACCTTTCTAGAATTTCCAATGAACTGTTCCATTTTTTGTCTGCATCAAGTTTGTGTTTGACCGAGTCCAATAAATGTTGCTTCTCTTGAAGCACGCTAGCTGCACTGCTACGGTGTAAAAAGTTTCCAGCATGCCTCACCTGGCAAAGCAGGCGTTCAATTGTTGGAATTTCAAGAGCAGCCAGTGATACAAAAGTGAGTATGTGCACAAAGCAGCCAACTTAATGTAGCTCCATAACAGAGGCATTATTAGTTACAATGGCCGGTTCTTTGTCTTTTATGTTCCATTTATTCAGTGCCACTGTCAACAAACATTGGCTCTAGATCCTCATTTTAAAATGCTTCCTTTTTGTTTGGGTATTGTCAGGACACATTTTCAAGACTGATTAATTTGATTGCTACAAGTGAGCAATTGAAGATATGTGTAACTTGTAGAATTATAGAAAGACACAAGTATTCCAGCATTACCTTTAATTTTGACTAATTCAAGATTATTTTAAATGTCCAATAAGGAAATACATTTAGCTAACAGTTTAGTTGAAGGGTGTCTACATGGAGATTCATAACACATAAATAGGTTATTGAATAACATTATTTAAGAAGCAATATTTTATTATTTTATAATAGTATTATTTGCAAGATGATATAGATATTTTTGTAAAGTAGATGCCATAGCATTGTATTAAAACAAGGAGCCCTCCATAATATGTGTGGACTCTGATGTGGCAATACATATGTTAGTTAAATTGTGGTGAATATTGAATGAGTGCAGTGCTGTGGAAAAGTTCATTTCGAACAGCAATGATATTTTGTTCTTCATCTTCTAAATACTGATGTTAACTGTTAATTACTAATCAAGTAGTGTATTTTTTCTTTAATGTCATTTCATGCTTATGCATATATTATGAAATCACTATGTTGACATCCTTTAAATAAAGTGTTACTGAAATTTGTCACATTATATTAATGTTCTGTGTGCATGGGTAAGTAATTTCTAAGAAAACCACCACTTTAAATATATCAGTGCACGCTAATTCAGCAAAGATAATTGAATCGAATCAGGGCATTGTGAATCAGAATCGAATCGAATCAGGACATCAGTGCTGATACCTGGCCCTATGATCTATGTCTTTCACTTTGCATTCTTGTTATTTTTTGAACTTAAGTTCTGTTTATTGCTCCACATGGTGACTTTCAACTCATCCTGACAACTCTTTTTGTACATTTTTCTTTGCAAAGTTTTTCTTCATAAAGACATAACAGGAGGTAGCATACTGCATGAAAGATATTCTTAAAACAGTTTTGGATATGAAATTATTCAAATTGATCATTATAAAGTTATTAAATGGCTATACAAAATAAAATAAAAATTGTTTATGTAATAAAGTTATGATATAGTACTGTTAACTCCATTAAAGAATTTTAAAAAATGGAGCAGTTCTGGTCACAACCAAATCCAACATTTGACCATGCTCAAAAATAAATCAGAATAACCCTGGAACAGTATTCTTGTTGCCCTTATGATTGCAGTTATTACCTTTGTAGACAACAGTAAGCGCAACATCACTGGTATGACAAAAACCATAATATAGAGAAAAGCAAACAGCTAATAGTGTTTGCAGCAGTGGGATATGTGTGATCAATGCAATGCTGCAAAGAAATTCAAGTAATGGGCAAAGTAAATAGAGGCTCTGCTGAGCTGCAAAGAAAAACAGCTTACAAAACATCTTGGCTAATTTTTAATAATGTGAAGTAATTACTAGGAAGTAACTGATGTCCTATTGAAGTCCTTGTTGATGGTTGTCTTCATATACAATGCTAACAAAATGTTTTCTACAGTCAAAATGTGGAATCCAAGAACAATAGAGTCAGATAAGAGCTTAAAGACAGAAAATGGTAAATCGGGAATGGAAGGTTGTAGTTTACACTTGTTGGACTATGTGAAGTTAGACAGAAGTAAAATAGTGTCAGTCTAAAAGACACAAGTTTACATATACTGTACACGAGAAATAAAAGCCAAATAAGAATAAAGCTTTGTGACCTTGATAAAATACAGTCTTCCTCAGGTTGTACAATTTATTTTGACTCAAACAGTCCAAGATGTTCTCAGGTCAAGATCCTAATTGAGAGGGATGGTAAGGTATGTTCTTACTGTGGTCTGTGGTGATACCCAGTGCTTAATGAACAATCTATAACTTACACTACACTGCTGATGCAGTGTCTTTTCTCATTCAGTCAGAAGAACCCAAATTCTAATATTATAACACAACAGTTAAAAGAGCTTCAATTTCATTTTAAATGAGACAAAACTAACATTTAATTTTACAAGGACAGTTTAGCTATCCTTTAGAATCTGGCAAGCATTTACTAATGTTGACCTCAATTAATAAAGTGTGTTCAACCTTTGAATGCTTTTTGATGTTTGCATGATTATCTTTGAGCAATCACTTCTTACTAATCTTTTTCTTTCTCTGCTCTAAATGTTTATGTGAATAGGCATATCTGATTTAATCTAGATAAGATGCAGCACCATATGTATTACTGATAAGTAACTACCTCGTAGTAATCAATAAAAGTAAACTGTTGTGAAAGTTTCCCCAGTTGGAAAATAACCGGCAGGAACTTGGATGTCACAAGGTGGTATAAGTCAGCAACTAATTCTATGAAAGACATTCTCAAAAAGGAAAAGATACACTGGCAATTGAGGTATATTTCTCTCTGCCAGTGAGCATGGCCAGGGGGACATTATTTTTTAACCAGTCATCAGGGGTGCTGTTTTGGATGTGAACTTCATGAGGGCATCAGATCAAAATAATGAGACAGAAGGATAAAGAGAGAGAGAGATCGAGCAAAGCTATGTGATGAATTCTGCAATATTATCTTGAATCGTAGAGGTCTGAGAATCTGTCAGGTTTGCGATCCTCTAAAATAGTGTGCATAATGATGAAAGACTTCTGATATTATTTCCTTAAGCCACTGGGAAGCAGCACCCAGTCACTGGTTGTTGCTCTTTTAAATGAGAAGGCAGCATGTAGACCCCAGTTGTATTCAACACTAAAATCTAATCAGGGGACAGAAATGCAGGGAGACCAGAGGCTTGTAGTAGCCTGGTTGCACTGAGACTACAAAAGGACTGCTGTGTAGCACAGCTTTGATCTAGAAGGGCACATTTGAGCCTAGAATAGGAAGGAGAGTTGGGATGCAGCCATTACTTGTGGGACAGACCAAAAGCAAGAAAGAATTGAAAGGAATAAATACAAAGAAGTAAACTATTTTTGAACTTGGAAGTGGGAAAGTGAGAAAGTCACTCCACTAGGGGGATAAGGATTAGGACATGTTTAGGAGAGTTCATTGTGGCAGCAAGTTTTTTGTTGTTTCATGTCTTTTACTACTTAGTATTCTACTTTTACAGTGTCTATCTCTGCAATATTTGTGTTTTAGTTTAATATAAAGAGAACTTTTTATACATGTTTTTGACATTGTATTGGCAGTGTAGAGAATACAGAATGAAGAAGACAGCACTTGAAGAAGATAGCACTGCAGATGCAAGAGGGAAGAAAATCAAAGAGGTCAAACTCAGACAGGAGACAGATGATTGTACTGTTCACTAAATAACAAGTTAAGAGTAATATCTAAGTGGGTGTTTCAGAGTTTTTTTGAAGAGTAAAATGTGTTAATCTCACAATTTGAATGATACATAAAGTATTTTGAGAGATTTCTGCCACACATGCTGCAAGGTCAGTCCTTTTCCTTGACTGAAGCCTGCAACCTCTTATTTTGAAGCCCTTCATAGAAGAAAACAAAAAAAGAGAAAATTTACAGACACCTTAAAAGTCAGGTGCATTTGAGGACTTAACTGTTAATTGATATGAAAGTTTGAGCATTTTAAATGTTTAATTACTTCACCAAAAGCCACTTATCACTTTTTTGTGTATTTTATATATTTTTATAACAATGTGTCATAATTAAAAATAACTGCAATAACAAAATGCAATTACATTAGTAGATTACATTAAATATATGCTTTTTAATGGCATGTTATGTAGTTAAAAATATATCCCAAATAGGCTTGCAGCAGCCCAATAGTGTTCATAAGCAAAATATTCAAATTCAAATAATGTAAAAATGACATCAATTAATGCCCCACTGTTGACTATTGGTTGTGAAGGGTCTATGACTAATTGTAGTTCATATTTCTATACATAACATTTTCATCAGGACGTACCTGATGAAGAGGTAAAATCTCTGTTGACATCTCAAAGTAAAACTGTTGGCTGCTTCAGACTAAGAAATATAGCAGCTCAGGAGCTTTGCTTATAAATTATAGTGTAAAAGAAATAAAGAATCAGTCTAATGTAAAGAATAATGCAATTGTGAGGTTGTTTTTAATGTAACATAAATACTGAGTTTATTCCCTATACTGTAAGCTTACTGTCCTGCCTAGAAATAACTAGGAGGCCAGTAGAAATGTTCAGGACCAGCTCATAGTCAAAAAAACAAGCTTAAATTCTAAACCAGAGATCCGTTCTATTTTTCACATGAACCCAAACAGAAACCAGAATTTGTTATCAACAGTCAAAGCCCAAGATCAGTTCATTAAAAGTCAAACAAAGAAACACACTCCCTAACTCTCAGGTTTGATCTGAAGCTTCAGATGGCCTGGAAGTACATCATGCCAACCTATATTCTGTCACAAAAGTGAGTCACAGGTCATGACCTATAAAATGATGCCCCTTTACAACAGGCCACCGCAACAAAGTCACAAAATGACAGCACCTGTGAAAAAGCAAAACCATTGAAAATAACCGTAAAATTAGCTCATAACCAAAAAAACATATAGTAATTCCTTTGTCCATACACTAATTTATAGATAAGTGACTTTTTTTTTACTTTACGCTTAACATACCTCAAGCCGACGGAAAACTGAGCTGGTGTACAAGTAGCTAGTGTACACTCTTTTCCCGGAGTTTGACTAACTTGCATTGTAGATCAGTTTTACCATCACGAGTGGCTCTTGGATGAGTAAAATGTGTAAAACATGCAAGCTATAGTGATTCGTCTCAACTGACTGGTAAATTAACTCTCACAGAATGTTTCTTTTCTTTAAGAAATTCACTAATGTCTTTCAGTGGGAGAGTTTGAAATTTCAAATATGTGTAGAGTGTGCTCTATTCAAGATATTGCAACAAAAATTGAAGTTTCTTGACAAATTTTCTTGAACAATAGGTGTGCCAAATTTAAACAAAATTGGTTTACTGGGATGGGAGTTTCATGCAGACAGACAGATATTACAATCACAGTAGGCGTTTTTCACATTAAATGCAAATGCACCTAAATCAGAAAAATATAGCCTTCTGCTTTAATAGGAATGCTCCCTTATTCTAGAAAGCTACCGTTATTCCTTTTCAGCGCTGGGTGGTGACCATGCTACACCAATCTTGTAATGCTTAGATTGGCCACTTTAGGACCGAGTCTTTGTTTCTTTGTTATTCTCTCTACACAGATCTCCACACAAAATTTATGTTTATTTATTTTTGCCTCTCATCAATATAAGTAAGTCTTCTGCCCTCACATGCATTTGCGTATGTAGTTATGCAGCAAGCTAAACACTATTTCAACAAACACCCAAGGCACTGGTGGTGCTCAGGCATTTAATAAAAGTGGTGTGAAACTGTAAAACAACAAGCAATACCTATCAAAATTTGTTATCTTAAAATGCATACTATTTTAAAAATTTAATACCGACTACTTTGTTATTATTTCCTTATGAAATGGTATAAATTAACTATTACAAAACAAATTCTTTAGCACAAGGACATCCTGCTTCTTCATACTGAAATGCATAAGTATAGGCCTGAACAATCATATATATATTGTCACGCTTGGGTTACAGAATTGCACAGAAACACAGGAGATTGCAGGAATTCGAAATGGCAGTCCAAACTTTAAAGTTCCGACCCTTATATTTTAAAGGAAGTAACACAGTCTCATAGTCCTTAACATCCCCATGTACATAGCGTATGTTCACAGTCTCAGTCCTACACGGGGACGTACTACTGAGTCAGTCACGTCTGACAGCACAAAGGTCACTACCTGAGTCCAACAAAGCAGGGATCTCGTGGCCTGCTAACATCACGGAGATCATTAAGCGGTCCTTTTTCGTTGCGGAGAACTTCAGGAATCCCAACCAGTACCACATTACTGGCTACTATTTTCACAATCCGCTTAATCGAGTCTCCTTCAAACCAGCGGTGAATGAGATGAATTACATCCTACAACTGAGTACGAACAGGGCGATCCAGGTCCAGTTTCCATTGGCAAAGCAAAGAGCCCCTAGCCAGACCCAGAACATTCATATCGTCTTGAGAATCCATCTGTGCAACCACTCCTGGTACCACTTGTCACACTTGGGTCACAGAATTGCACAGTAACACAGGAGATTGTAGAGACAGGAACTTTATTCAAACACTTCAAACCAACATGTCTCTTTCAGAAGTAAAAATGAGCTCAGTATGCAGTTTGTTCTCGATTAAAAGAATAGACAAACATCATAGGGGAGCACAACAGTAGTGGGACCCCCAACAGGAGCAGAGGATGTCTGGGGGAGAAGAGAGAAACAAAACAATCAGCCAAAACAATAAGTACTGTTCAGGATTTTAAGTACGCGTACTGCCGCGCGAGAAACATATCACACAACAGAGTAGCCGTAAGTAAGCCCAGCAAGTAAGGGAGCAATGTGAAGGTAGTTTATCAGCGTTTTCAAGAGGGTTTTTTTAAGACCGTCTGTGTCTTCTAGGAGTGCGTTCAGCCCCCCTGCTCACAATATATATATATACAGTATATATATACAGTGGAACCTCGGTTCACGACCATAATTTGTTCTAAAACTCTGGTCGTAAACCGATTTGGTCGTGAACCGAAGCAATTTCCCCCATAGGATTGTATGTAAATACAATTAATCCGTTCCAGACCGTATGGACTGTATGTAAATATATATATTTTTTAATTTTTAAGCACAAATATAGTTAATTATACCATAGAATGCACAGCGTAATACAGTAGTAAACTAAATGTAAAAATATTGAATAACACTGAGAAAACCTTGAACAACAGAGAAAACTAACACTGCAAGAGTTCGCGCTATAGTGCTAGGAACCGCTCGCTAAAAACTCTTTTTTTAATGAGTTTTAAGCACAGGGGAAAAAAAAAATGAACATTTGAAAAATCCGTAATTTAATAAACCACCAAGAAAAGTAACATTGCAACAATGCAGGCTCTAAACCGATCACTGTAAACAGAACTGAAAACAAAAACAAGCCTTCTCTACCTTATGCGTCCCTCCCTCTCTCGCTTGCTCGCTCTCTCTCTCTCGCGCGCCTGTGTGTGTGTGTGTGCGTGTGTCTCTCTTTTGCGAGCCTGGAACGCCTGTGTGTCTCCCTAATGCGCTCCTGTGTGTGTGCACGCCTCTCTCTCCCGCATGCTCCTCTGTGTGTGAGCGTCTGTCTCTCTCTCGCGCTGCCTGTGTGTGCGCAGCTCTCTCTCTCTCTCTGGCGCTGCCTGTGTGTGTGTGTGTGTGCGTGTCTCTCTTTTGCGAGCCTGGAGTGCCTGTGTGTCTCTCTAGCGTTCTTCTGTGTGTGTGCACTACTCTCTCGCGCATGCTCCTGTGTGTGTGTGCATTTGTCTCTCTCTCGCGCTGCCTGTGTGTGTGTGCGCGGCTCTCTCTCTCGCGCTGCCTGTGTGTGTGTACGTCTGTCTCTCTCTCGCGCTGCCTGTGTGTGTGTGTGTGTGTGCGTGTGTGTGTGTGTGTGCATGTGTGTATGTGTCACGTTCTCTCACTCTCTCTCTTGCTTGCTGCACAGGAAATGCACAGGGAGAGACTGAACATGTACAAACCGAAAGGGAACCTGGCTTGTTCGTATACCGAGTGTGTGGTTGTGAACCGAGGCAAAAGTTTGGCGAACGTTTTGGTCGTAAACCAATTTGTACATGTACCGAGACGTTCGTGTACCGAGGTTCCACTGTATAGTGAAATAAACAGCCAGGCACACACGATAAATGTTTGGGTCAGCAACTCATGTACTTTCTCTAGCTGTAAAAGGGTTGAAATTTTAGTACAATTGTGTACAGGTTCGAGTTCAAAACAAAACTGACTAGGGTAGAGAAGATGGTGGGTTTTTAAGGTCGGTCAGGGGAAGTGATGTCATCAGGGCCAGAACCGGAAGTGACATCATAGGGCCCGGGACAGGAAGTGACATTCTTGGGACCAGGACCGGAAGAGATGTCGTTGAACCAGGATCAGAAGTGATGTCCTTGGATTCAGGCAGAATTTCCCGTGTGGGGTCTGTAGAGAGAGAAGAGGGAGGTTTAGTGCACCCCGCCGCCCCCTGGTCTGGCGTGGAATTACCGTCTTGTGGTCCCTTTGGCTGATTCCCAAATGCATGTTTGTGATACGGCCCCCCCCTCAGCCCAGACCCATCAGGTTGGGTGTACCTGGCCAAGAGGTCGTGGCACCTAGAAAGGGCATTGGCATCTGCTTGTAGGTGACCCCAGCGGTAAACGACTGAAAAGATCTACTCTACAGTATGTATATATATATATATATATATATATATATATATATATATATATATATATATATATATATATATATATAAAATCCTAAGCCTAAAAGTGCAACGATTTTGTTCAACGATGTTATGTGACTTTTTATGTCACATTTTTTGTCATGCTTTAAATCGGGCTTATTTTAAAACCTACATATATATGTTTGGTATTATTCTTTTCAGAATTTATCAAACTTTAATGTGATGTTGTTAGATTTTCAGATTCTTATTCCGTTTTTAAATTATAAACTAAAAAATATCAAGAACATGTCCCACTAGACAAGACTTTGTGCCGAAATATTTAACCATGCTCGGGGCCAGAAATAAAAGACAGAGAGTAGGACAGCTGCTGTACAGTCTTTTAAATGTTTGAAGCGCCGTGTGAGATGCAGGTCATGCGGCATGGCAGCAGCAGCAAGCCAGCAGCTGATCGAGCAAAGAGGAGGTAAAAAAAGACTGTATTTGTTTCCCATTGTATCACCATTTAAGAGGGGGTTTCGGAGGAGTGACCTCATCTCCATGGGGTGCATTCAGCCCCCCTCTTCACAACGTGAGCAGCAGAAATGCGAAGTGGGTGGGGCATAGTGCAGGCCGGTTTGGCGAGCGAAGCGAGCAGGGGGGAACCCCCTAGTATATATATATATATATATATTTGCATGCACACTAAACATTTGCAAAACTGTAAAAGGGACAACTAAAACTCAAACAATGTATATACCAATAAAGAAACAAAATACCCATAGATTATGCCTTTACAAGGGCAAATAAACAGTGGATGGAAATTAATGTCTGCCACCTGCTTCTCCATGCAATGCTTGCTTCAAAATGGAGTCTTGCTAACAATATAAAACAATTCTTAATTGATGTAGCTCAAAGTGCTTAACAAGATGAAGAAAGAAAAAATATAAAAACAAAAATTGGCAATACTAATTAACAAAGAATAAAGTAATGTCAGATGGCCAGTGGGCTGGAGAAAAAAGACTCCCCAGCCCCCACTAGGCATTCTAATGATCTAAATCAGTCATCATGGTTTTCAGGCTTCACGTGGAAGAATTAGATGAAGATGGTCAAGTGGACCCCTGGCCTTCAATCCATCAATGTAGAGACTGCATGGTGCTTTGATCAGGTAGTGGTGGCACAGATCGCCACCACAGAAAACCAGAAAAAGAACAGCAGAGCAAGTAAGGATTAGTACGGATTGCAGAGCCATGATAAAAACGATAATTCAATGCATATACAGAATATAAGGGTGACACTAAAATTAACCTATGAGAAAGCCATGTTAAAGTATTAGCTTGGTGAATTTCTATTGGTCAGCTATTCCACATTTTAGGTGCATAACAGCAGAAGGCTGCCTCACCACTTCTTTTAAGTTTAGCTCTTGGAATTATAAGCAGACACTCATTTGAAGATCTAAGGTTAACAGGTTAAGGTTAAGGTTGACAGAGCTTGAGCAGCTTTGCAAAGAAGAATGAGGAAAAATGGCAGTGTGAAGATGTGCAAAGCTGATATAGAAACTTGTGCACAAGGCTGTCATGGCTGTCAAAGGCACATCTACTAAGTACTGAATAGTACTGATTTGATAGTGGTGAATACTTATGCAATCAGTTATTGTTTGTTTTATATTTGTCATTAATTTAGTCCTTTTTACAGAGATCTGTTTTCACTTTGACATTAGTCTTTTTGTGTTGATCAGTGTCAAAAAAGCCAAATTAAATCCCATGTGATTTAATTCTGAAAAACAATAAAATGTAAAAACTTACAAGGGGTGAATACTTTTTACAGGAGCTGTAGTATTTCATATACTGTTACTTTACATGAAGATCCAAATTATAAAAGTGCATACGTAATTTGAAAAAAAGAAAATGAGCTGGGAAGGAAGAAACATAGTATGAGTATACACTTGTGATCTTGGAGCCAGAGAGAGGCTGACAGAAGCATTAAGAGAATGATTCACACTGAAGAGCCTCAGTATATATAAATAGCTCATACGGTGAAAACTCATGATGATACCAGCCGTATGCCCTGATACTACTGTTTTCTTGATATGTACAAGAAACATAGTCAAGGCATTCCTTTAGTGGCATCATTTAACATATCTCTGTAACCCCTCATCAGAAGCACTTTAATCATTTTATCATGAAACTGCCAGATTAAAATCATCAATTAGCCTACTGTATGATTTAATCAGTATAACAAAGAATGAACCAATCAAGATCTAGTGCAGCAAAGCATACAGTAACATACCTACAGAACTGATGACAGAAATCCTAGTAGGGAAGAAAGTGAATATCACTCAATAAAAACAGAAATGAAAAGCAACAAGAATTATTATAAATATGCATCCCTGATCAAACATATAAAGCACATGAGTCTGTTAAGCTGTTTGTTTTTATACTACATGAAATCTCAGAGAAGCTATATTCTTCTGTCAATTAGTTACATGTTTCTATTAGAAATTTTTACAGTATATTATGCAGTATTTATTTCTGATTTTACTGTTAGGCTTTGAAACTTGTATCTATTAAAATGTTCTTATTAATTTATGTTAAGCTAATTGGTTTAATTTACTATATATATGCAATTTGTCTACTTTCAGGTATGGCATTTCTGAATTTTATTGCTTAGTGTACCAGTATTTGTGATTGGTATTCCAGCATTTGTGTCTCAGTATTGCAAAATCATTTATTTTTCTGGTGTGTTGAATTAGTAATAACATGATCTTTTCTCCTACAATGGTAAGGTCATTACTGGTACTCAGCTCCGGTCTGCAGTAGCCACAGGATTTTGCTTTAACCAAATCTTTAATTACAACCCATTTATTTACTACTAAAATAATATATATATATATATATATATATATATATATATATATATATATATATATATATATATATTGCTTAGTTTTAGTTCATTTGTTTGTTACAATTCAGAACCCTTAATTACCTATTTAAGATTTAAACAGCAGCATTTAGGTTTTAATTGTTGCCTGTTTTCTTAATCAGCCATCAGTTAATAATGAGTAGCAAACGACAAAGGAACCACCAGCTCTCCAGATAACATGTTTCAGTTTCCATCCATCCATTATCCAACCCGTTATATCTTAACTACAGGGTCATGGGGGTCTGCTGGAGCCAATCCCAGCCAACACAGTGCGCAAGGCAGGAAACAAACCCCGGGCAGGGCGCCAGCCCACCGCAGATGGTTCAATTTAAACCTACATATATATGTATCATGATTTATCTATGTTAATATAATTTATTGAAATACATGAGAAAGAAGGGAAGGACCAAGAGGTACAAATCATATAAGATACAGGTAATCTATAATAATAAAAGGCAAATCCCTCACTGACTGACTCACTCACTGACTGACTGACTGACTGACTCATCACTAATTCTCCAACTTCCTGTGTAGGTGGAAGGCTGAAATTTGGCAGGCTCATTCCTTACAGCTTACTTACAAAAGTTAGGCAGGTTTCATTTCGAAATTCAAAGCGTAATGGTCATAACTGGAACATATTTTTTGTCCATACACTGTAATGGAGGAGGCGGAGTCACGTATCGCGTCATCACGCCTCCTACGTAATCACGTGAACTAAAAACAAGGAAGAGATTTACAGCACGAGTCGCACGTGGGAACGAAGGTAAATGACGTTAATTTTTGACTGTCTTTTAATACTGTGTAAGCATACATATTAACACATGTGCAATTAAACGTGTGCATTTACGGGGTGATTTCTCAGGCTTAAAAGCTCACCTTTTATCAAACGCGGGAACAAAGGTAACTGACGTTGTTCACTGTCTTTTAATACTGTGTAACCATACATATTAACACATGTCCAATTAAACGTGTGCATTTACGGGGTGATTTCTCAGGCTTAAAAGCTCGCCTTTTACTAAAAAGGTAAATGCAAAACTATTTTCAATCAGTTTATTGAAACGCTCCCGTTAAGGATTGCAATAACATATTCGCGAGATAAAAGAACGAAGTAGGGGGAAATGGAGGAACAGCCGAAAACAGCGAAGAGCAAAAAATTAATTAAACAATTGAGAACGGAGCGAGTTAAGCATACAAGCATGTTCATAAGGGAAACAAAGCACGGTGTAAAACGTAACTTTCAATTAAGTTTATAGAAACGCTCCCGCTGCGGATTGCAATAACATATTCGCGAGATAAAAGTTTAATGACAAGACACGAGGTATAAACGAATCACACGCCGTGGCGCAACGTTAGGGGCAACAGTTTCAACCATTCTATGATCTGCTTCTCGCAACTGAAAGACGGCACATGGCGGATGTTAGCCGACTTGCTGACTGCAACGTTAGGGGCTTCAACTATGGCGCTGACACAACATCTCAGTGCCAACACTTTGCAGACTGTACTTAAAAGACACGCCCTCCTCACTGGACAGTTGAAAACACCAATCAAACTAACGATGACATCAAGTATTACCCAATCCAAAGTAGGAAAGGAGGCATCTTCATAAAATGCGTGTGGGATAATTTGCATGAGACGCTGCTTTAAAAAAAAAATGATACAAAACATACGGGATAAATCCCGTCCAGTATTGATTCAAAACGGGACGCGCAATTTCATTCTCAAACCCGGCACGATTCCGTATTTTAAAGGACGGGTGGCAACCCTACAGTGCCAGGTAACCACCCTTACAATCAGATTGTGATTCAGACTAGGAATGCAATGAATGTAATTACCCCGATCTACATACAAGGCGAAAGTCTTGCAACATTCAAAGATGATGGTTTGGGATAAGTACACCATACAACATAAAAGAGCTTATGAAGCCTTGAACCGAAAAAAGCAAGATCTCTGAGATCGTAAAAAAAAAAATAGGAGGTAATGTCGTTTTACTCGCTGTAGATTTTAGTCAAACATTACCAGTTATTCCACGAGGGAGACCAGCAGATGAACTCAACGCGTGTTTAAAATCCATGCTTCTCCCACGCTCGGTTATATGTCGCGTGTTCTCGGGTAGGTGCACCAAAACATTTATACATTTAAGCATGTAATGGGCAAACAAAAAATGAGGTATACCCGAAGGCACTGCAGTAGTACTTCATGTAACTTTACTTCTTAAATGTTAATGTTTTACTGTTTAATAATTTATACGCTTCTTATATATTGTTCAAATTCTTTTATCAAAATAACACTGACAGCGCAATGCACGATAACATGGAGTGAATACACCATACGCATCCGCCCACGGCCGCCCTGGTGTGTGCAGATAGGAGTTGATTCTAAAATAAAATAAACATAAAAACAGTAATACAATCATCACCCATAAAGCGGATAGCAGACGTGACATATTATATGTGTACCAGATTTCAAGTCAATAGGTGAAACGGTTTGCAAGCTACAGGTGATTTAAAATCCTGGACAGACCAACGAAAAGCCACGGTAGCAAATTATAGAAGAAGATTTTACTGTTTAATAATTTATATTTATATGAAATGTGCTTCTTATATATTACTTCATATTCTCATATGATAATGATGTTCATGTTGTTTATATTGATTTCTATGTTATTGTAAGTGCATCTATGTGTGTATATGTATGTATGTATGTATGTATGTGTATATATATATATATATATATATATATATATATATATATATATATATATATATATATATATATAAAAAAAATATATGTGTATATGTATATATAATATATCTGTATATGTGTGTATATGTGTGTGTATATGTGTATATGTATATATATATATGCCAGCAACACTCATAACAATGACAACACAATTACATTGACAATCATGTTACGTTATTTTTAAAATGTTTCCTTTACTTTTTCATAACCTCTTTAACACACTACTTCTCCGCTGCGAAGCGCGGGTATTTTGCTAGTGTTCTCATAAAATGAAAAATCTATAATGTGATAAACTTTGTCTTGGCAAAAAAAAAACCTGCACCCACTGTGGTCCTCCAAGACCGGAACTGAGTTGCACTGATTTAAGCTAAAGGCTTCTTCATATATAAAACCATTTGTTATGGACTAAGATAGCATCACAATCTGTCATACACAGTTTGTTTTTGAGTTTTACTTCTACTGTAATAGCATCACATAATTAAAATCACACAAAGATTCCATTGATCAGTCTATTAATTATCTGAAACACCTTGCTCCAGTTATAGTGTTGAAAAAAGCTAGTAACTAACATGATTTAGCACATGGCAGAGACCAGTAATGGATAAGATGTCACGTAAGTCTCACATACTCAGTGATCAATTTTATTTGGCTATTACATTAGAAAAACATTTGATGTGAACAGGCCTTTCAGCCCAAAAAGACCACCAATCTTATTCATTTAATTCCTCCAAAACAACGCCAGGTTGAGTTTTTAATGTCCCTAGAGTCCTACTGCCCATAACACTGATTAGAAACTAATTTCATGTGTCTATAGTTCTCTGTGAGAAGAAAAACCTCCTAATGTTTGTTCAAAACTGTGCCCCATGTTTTTGCTGGACTTATTTTAAAGTAACAGTCTCAATCCACTGTACTAATTTCTGTCAAAATTTAAGCACTTCAATCATGTCACCTCTTAATCTCTGTTTGCTTAATAATAATTCTTTGCATTTATATAGCACTTTTTTCATTACTCAAAGTGCTCAGCAATTGCAGGTTAAGGGCCCAACAGAGCAGAGTCCCTTTTTGGCATTTACGGGATCTGAACCGGCAACCTTCCGATTGCCAGTGCAGATCCCTAACCTCAGCGCCACCACTCTGCCCAAACTGAAAAGGTTGACTTGTTTAATCTTTCCTCATAATTTATGCCCTGCAGTAATGAAATCAGCAAAGTTGCTCTTCTTTGGACATTTTATAATGCTACTATGTCTTTTATATAACCCAAGCATCAAAACGGCACGCAGTACTCTATTGTGGCCACGCTTAAGCATAACCTTTTGTTGACTTGTGCTCTACACATCATTCTGTATAACCTAACATTCTGTTAGCCTTATAATGGCTATTAAACACTGCCTGAAGGTTGATAGTGTCGAGTCCACTGTGACTTCCAGGTCCTTCTCATAATGAGTACTTTCAAGTTTCAGACCTCCCATTGTGATTTCAAACGTAGCATTTTTACTTCCTGTGTGTAATACTTCACATTTACTGACATTAAATTTCATCTGCCACAAATCTGCCCAAGTGTGTATGCTGCCCAAGTCCCTCTGTAATGATTCACGTATTCTAGATTATCTGCCAATCCACCTAGCTTTGTCTCATCCACAAACTTAACCAGCTTGTTGTATATATTCCTATCTAGATCATTTAATTATGTTAAAAATAGTAGTGGACACATAACTTGAAGTATATTTAAGAATGATTCCCGGAGGGATGTGGGTTGCCAGAACAAATATAATAGTATATTCCCATAGCAAGTAAAAAGGATGCACTAGAGCGCTTCCTGTGTTTGTGCAAGGTTTGGAACCATCTATACACTATACCTTGAACTCCTGCTTCTTCCAGTTTGATGCCCACCCTTTCATGTAGCTCCTTATCAAATGCTTTATGAAAATCATGACAAATAATTTCACAATCGCCACTCTCATCATATCCTTTTGTTGCTTCCTCATAGAATTCCAGTATATTAGTAAAATATGACCTTGCCTGTTGGAATCCATGATGACTGTTATCTAAATCTCCTGCTCTTGCTATGTGTCTTCTCCTTAATAATTCCTTCCATTTGAGCAGGTTCTTGCTTTTAGCCTGAATAACCACCCATTAATAAAAAATATAACCCATCAAAGATCTTTCAAAAAAAGACTAAGGAGTGGGTTATTATTCAACATAAACAACGTACTTTAAATGAGCACTTTTTCTATTGATTTGAAAATTGACAAATCAATGATCCCCACACGTATATACAGTACACAGAAAGGACAAATTCATTTCTAATAAACACTGCAGACTCTCTTGGTTGAAAAGACGTGAAGCAAGGGCAATGTATTAAAGGAGAGTTCACAAAAAATATTGAAGAGCTCAAGGGCGTTGTCTAGCTCGGATGGCTATCGGTTTAAAAAGGCCGACAGATTTTAGGGATTCTTCCTTTCTTAAGAGCCGCTAATGTTAAAAGCAGTAAACAACTACTGTAATACATACTGAGTAACATACAGATACCTACATAAATGAAACTGCATATACAAGTATTCGATATTAATTTAATATTATACCAGTGGGCGGCACGGTGGCACAGTGGTAGCGCTGCTGCCTCGCAGTTAGGAGACCCGGGTTCGCTTTCCGGGTCCTCCCTGTGTGGAGTTTGCATGTTCTCCCCGTGTCTGCGTGGGTTTCCTCCGGGCGCTCCGGTTTCCTCCCACAGTCCAAAGACATGCAGGTTAGGTGGATTGGTGATTCTAAATTGGCCCTAGTGTGTGCTTGGTGTGTTTGTGTGTGTCCTACGGTGGGTTGGCACCCTGCCCAGGATGGGTTCCCTGCCTTGTGCCCTGTGTTGGCTGGAATTGGCTTCAGCAGACCCCCATGACCCTGTGTTTGGATTCAGCGGGTTGGAAAATGGATGGATTATACCAGTGTTTACTGAACACCTTTCAAGACTCCACACAAGTAAAGGATTCCATGGCAAGAGAAAACGGGGTGTTAACGCTAATGTTCTTTTCTCATTTACCTGCAGCTCATGGGGGGTCAAACCTACATAACTTATGACTACACCCCCAGCTCTGGAAGCCTCACCCCATCCGGGAAGACTGGATATAAATTCAGTGCTGGAAATGAAGAAGATGTCATGAACCTGAAGTCTAAAAGAATAATGAAAGAAGTGAAGAAGGCCATTGTAGCCCATTTTTAATGTATTAAGAGCTTTTTGGTAAGCATTAAAAGGAGATTGCTAGGCTAGTGCCCTAGCATTTCGCACCCATTTTTGATTTATTGTGTGGCACTTGTGACAGTATTACACAGTAATTTAATTACTTTAAATAATGAGCATGTCTCACAAATATAGAAGAAAATAATAAAGCTCAACATCAGGAAATAAGGCTAGACAGAGAACTAAATAAAATGACAAAACATGCAATTAGTTAAGATGATAATACTGAACACTATGTAGACAACATGGAGACATGGATTCATTGAGATTACAAAAGGCCAGCCTTATAAAGGCGATAAAAATGTGGCGAAGACCTAATTTTGCAGAATACAATGTAAAACAGAAAGAAAATTTGTGCTAATGTAAATGCCATCAAGAGAAACTGCCTTTATGTGCAGATAGATTGAGGAAGCATTTGGGATTACCAAAGATTAACCAGGACAGCATCCTATATCATAAACGATGGCCAGAAGAAGCAAACAGCTGGGTACAGAAGTAGGAGTATTTATATGAAGGAGTTTATTTCATTTAACTCATTCAGGCCTGAACCATTGCATAAACCAAGTTTAAATAATAACAAAAGAGACGTAACTGATTGTAAAATTGCCTCCTCTTGGATGAGTGTGGACAATTTCTACAACCACGAATTTTAAATCAAGGCATGTTTAAAAATGCATGAAAACTGTGTATTTAATATTTTAAGCTCTTATATTCATTTTATTTTATGCAATTAATAAGTTACGGGTCAGGAGCACGGTAATAAATAGACCACACCAGAGGAGTTACAATCTGCTTTGTGGTACAGGGGTATAGTGCATTTTGGGGTGGCAATTACATTACCTTTAATTACATTAGTGCAGCAGGTACAGGTCATGCATTTTTTCTAAACTGGTTTAAGTAGGTTTAGTAAATGAATGGATATTTTACAATATGTGAAGCATTGCACTTAGCAATTCAGTACTGTAGATGTTGAGCATTTGTGCTCCAGCCTTATGAGTGTTGTATTAGAATTGGAATGGCTTTACAAAAATCCATACAGTATTTAAATACAAAAATTTTACAATAACAAAATCTTGCAGTGCTCTGTACAGGTGGACATCCATGAAAGCTTTTATATACTTGTTTATTACATGCTGTACAACTATACTGTTTAGTCTACACATACCAAACATTTGCCCATACATGAGCATTAATAACAACTTAGTGTCACCTGTTGGGTAAACCTACTCAATAAATTTGCATAAAAGAATTCTATTAATAAATGCATTAAACCTTATAATGACAGTGAAAACCATCTGTTGTAACCAGCTAAATAGAATGGTAAAAGACCATTTATCCACACCCACAAATATTTGCAGCGCACTGCCGGCATATCTGAGTTGGCATAAAACTGTACTGGGTGCTCCAAACAATTTAATCAATTCTAACTTTTGAGTAGATGACTTTAGATGATGAATAGCATCTATGCATCCATCCATTTTCCACCTTTATCCGAAGCTGGTTTGCGGGAGCAACATTCTTAGCAGTGAAGCCCAAACGTCATTTTCCCTAGCCACACTTGCCAGTTAATACTGTGGGATCCCTACGTGTTTACAGGCCATCTGGGAGATATCCCATCAGTGAGCCCAGGGTCTTCCCCGGGGTCTCCTTGCAGCTGGTCGTGCCCCTAAAACCTCCAAAGGGAGGCATTCAGGAGGCATCCGTATTAGATGCCCAAACCACCTTACATGGCTCTTTTCAATGTGGAATGTCAGCGGCTCTACTCCGCGCCTCTCTCGGATGTCTGCGTTTTTCACCCTATCTCTAAGGGAGAGCCTAGTTACTATGTGGAGAAAGCTAACTTCAGCCTGTTATACCCACAATCTCATTCTTTTGGTCTTTACCCAAAGCGCATGAGGACTGAGGCTAGGAAAGTAGATTCAATGGTAAATCAAAAGCTTTTCATTCTGACTCATATCCTTCTTCCTCACCACATCGGTATAGCGACCGCATAACTACACTTGCCGCCCCAGTCCATCTGTAGGTATCACCATCCCTTTTCTCCACACTCATGAACAAGATGCCGAGGTATTTAAACTCCTCCTCTTGAGGCAGTAACTCGCCTCTGACTCGGAGATGACAGTCCATCTTTCTCACGTTGAGGAATATGACCTCAGAAGTGGAGGTGCTGATCCTCATACCTGCTGCTTCACACTTGGCCGCAAACCATCCCAGTGCATGCTGGAGTTCGCAGCCTGATGAAACCAACAGGACCACATTATCTGAAAAAAACAGTGATATGTTTTTAATGTCACCCAACTGGACCCCCCCCCCCTCCTCAACTGCGCCTTGATATGCTGTTCATGAAAACCATAAACAAGATAGGACACAAGTCACAGCCCTGATGGAGTCCCACACCCACTGGACACAGTGCTGATGTTTTTCCGAGCATGCGGACACAGCTCTCACTGTGATTACACAGGGATTGAATAGTCCTTATTTGGGGTCCCAGAACCCCATGCTCCTCAAGCACCCTCCACAGCATCCCTAGAGGAACACAGTCATATGTCTTCCCTAACAAAACAAATGTAGACCGACTGGGCGTATTCCCATGCTCCCTTCAGAATCCTCATGATGGCAAAGAGTTGGTCCACTGTTCTACAGGATGGACGGAATCCACATTGCTCCTCACAGATTTGAGTTTTCATGACTAGGCAGAGTCTCCTTTCTAGGACCCAGGCATAAAGTTTCCCAGGATGGCTGAGGAATGTGATCCCCGATAGTTGGAGCACACCCCCTGTCCCCCTTTTTAAAAATGGGGACCACCACTCCCGTCTGGTACTCCACAGGCACAGCTTCTGATGACCATGTATCACTGAACTGGCATGTTAGCCATGACAGTCCAACAATGTTTAGAGCCTTCAGGATTTCAGGGCGGATCACATCCAACTCCAGGGCCTTGCCACTGTGGAGTTACTTAACTACCTCAGTGTCCTCCCTCAGTGAAATGGGCACTGATCCCCCATCAGCTTGTGGGTCTGCCTCCTCCACAGAGGGCATATCCATTGGGTTAAGGAACTTCTTAAAGTGGTCCTTCCACCACCAGACAACATCCTCTGTAAGGGTCAGCACTTCTCTACTTTTGCTGAGAATGGGAAGGGTGAATCAATCCCTTCCCTTTCTGAGTCTCCTGATGGTTAGCTAGAACCTCTTTGAGCCCAATTGATAGTCGTTTTCCATGGTCTCTCCAAACTCCTCCCACACCCAGGTTTTTGCTTCCCTGACCACCAAGGCTGCAGCCCTTTGACATGTCGGTACCTCTCTGCTGCTTCAGGAGTCTCCTGCGCTAACCTTACATGGAAGGCCTCCTTTTTCAGCCTGAGGACATATGATGAATACCTTTTGTACATATCTCTCTATCTCTCTATTGTAAAAAAAAAATCCTGGGAGGGAGAGACTAGGGAGATGAGATGTGATCTTCACAGAAGACACTTAAAAGACCTGCGAGATGAAAGAGATTGTCCTCTGAGCTTCTCGCGGAGACCTTAAACATGAGACTTTGTGTCAAGAGATTGACCCAGGACCGTCTCGCGGGAACATAGAACATGAGATTCTTGCAACACACGCCCTACTTTCAACTAATATCAAATAAAACCACGGGCAGCAAAACACTCAGTCGTGTAAAGGCTTTTAGCAGACACAGATCCAGGGCTCTCAGCGCATATAAAGCATATAAGGACAATACGTTATAGATGAAACATTGACGACTAAGCAAAGAAGAAAGAACAACACAGAAAAGAGACCCAAAAGCGTTGGATTGAAAAAAATGAAAAAAAGAAAAGAATAATTGAGGTGCAAATTCAGAAAATAAGGAAAGTAATAATCAGTCTGGAACAAGTGGAACTGAAAAAAAATCAGGTCCAATCGAGCTCAGTAATAAAAGACAAAGAGGCAAAGACAAAGTAGAACTTCATAAAGACGTTCAAAAACATTGGCGCGATACACATGCAGAGCAGGTTAGAGATTATTAAAGCAGTGGAATTCGAAAGGCTCAAAAAAAATGTTGGCGCAATACAAATGCAGAGCATCAAAAGTATCAAAAAAAGATAGTAAAGATTGCAATAGCATAAACAAACAGAAATTATTATAGGGAAAATAATCACCACAGACCAGGTGTAATTGAAAAAAATCAGGACAAAGCGAGGTCAGAAATAAAAGACAAAGAGTAGAAAACAAAGTAAAATGTCATAAACAGGTTAAAAAACAAAGGAGCCAAACACATGCAGAGCAGGTTAGAGATAATGAAAACAGTGGAATTCAAAAGACTCAAAAAAAACATAGGCGCGATACACATGCAGAGCAAGATACAGAATATAAAAGCAGAAAAAAACGAAAGTGTCAAAAAAAAAAGAAAGTAAAGATCGCATTAGCGCAAACAAAGGGAAATTATTACTCGGAGAAATAACAGAAAGGCGAATAGAGATCGAATATATGGATATAGGTGATATATCAGAAGTATGTAAATATTGCATAGGCTTTGAAGTTTAAGTTAGAGACTTGTAGATTGACTAATTCGTGTTGCCATCAGGAAAAAGTAGTGTTTATATACAATGAGGAGGCATATCCAAGAGAATTAAAAGATTTGATGTTTGGTGAAAGTGAAATCCACAAACACTACAGGCAAAATATCAGAGTCTACAATAATCTTTTCGCATTCACATCATTCAATGCTCAAAACGTAAATTTACACAAGAATGGACCATACGCTATGAGAATCTGTGGTCCAGCAATAATTAAAGCAACAACAAGTTTAATTTAGAAGAAACCACAGTTCAGTCAGGTGTATATTTATGATCACGGAGAAGCGATGAAACATAGAATCGAAAGAGTTAAACGATCGGACGTATTAGAAATTATACAGCCAATAATGGATACAAATACATACGTCCAAAGGTATCGCACTTTACACGAAATTTATCTGCAAAACACGGACAAATAAGTTTTCTTGGATTTCTATATGAATCAGAAAGACCACGCACGCATATATTTGCGGCGCCCAAAATATGTACATCGCGGGTCAGGTCGCCGTCACCACCGGGCTGCGAATGAAAAGACCATCAGCGGCATTTGCTCAGGAATACGCCATCCTTCTCATGGCCCTGGAAATAGAAGTGTCAGTGTGCCGAATTTATATTATGTGAAAATAAACTCTGATCACGGCTCTGTGCAAAAAGAAGCCTCATTAACTAATATTGCGCTGTTTAATTAGAGATCTCTTAATGGCAAAGCATTGGTGCTGTCAGAATTCATCGCTGACACCAAACTTGATATACTGTGTCTAACGGAGTCTTGGCAAAAACCGAACAAATTTACATTTCCTATGGTGGCAACTCCACCTGGATTCACTTTCCACACAGAGCCCCGCAGCTCAAGACAAGGAGGTGGACTTGCAGTAATTGTCAGAGTAGACTTAAACATCAAACGAATCCCAATTGATTGTCCATTGTCTTTTGAGTGCCTGGCTCTTAAACTCATAACGGAACATCTGACCCACCTAAGCTCTTACTCTCAGAGAATGATCCTTCTTGGTGATTTCAACATCCATATTGATACCCCCACATCTAAACTGAGAAATGAATTCCTATCCTTTCTGGACTGTTTTGACTTGACACAACTTGTTGATTTTCCCACCCACTCTGGTGGTCATATACTGGACCTGATCTGCACATCTGGACTATCTGTTGCCAACACTTATAGCACTGATCTGGGACTCTCTGACCATAAAGCAGTACTTTTCACTGTCTCATTATCTCTCTCTCCTCTTATCTGCAAACGGCAAATTTCTTACAGAAACCTTAAACATATCTGTCCCTCTACCCTTTCTGATCTTTTACTGTCTGCACCTATTCCACCAACACTAGATAATCTTGTTGACCACTATAACACAGCCCTTCATTCAGCATTAGATAAAACAGCACCTTTAAAACATAAGGAGGTTTCCTTTAAGCGTTCAGCTCCATGGTATAACTCAGAATTGCGATCTATGAAAGCAGCTGGCTGACACCTTGAGAGAATGTCACGTAAGACTGGCCTCACCGTGCACATCCAGGCTTTCTCTGACCACCAAAGAGCTCACAGAGAAGCACTAACTGCTGCCAAGAACACCCATTATGGCAGAATAATAGAAAGTGGCCACGATAACCCAAGGTTTTGTTTTCTGTAGTTAATAAACTAATCGAACCCGCATCTGGCCCAACTACCTCTTCTACTGAAGTCTGTGAGGAATTCCTCCACTTTTTCCATAACAAAATTAAAGATCTAAATAATTCAACTAACATAAATACATCATCTGTTTATATCTCTTCCTGTTTTCCAACTCCACCCAGCTCCTTCTCTAAGTTCTCACCAGTCACATTTGCGTTTGTTAATAACCTGCTTTGTAAGATGAGAACAACAACTTGTGTACTGGACCCCATCCCCAGCACACTACTTAAATCCTGCTTTCATGCCATAATCCCGACTGTTACAACAATAATAAATTCATCCCTTGACACTGGGTTTGTGCCAGAAACTTTTAAAATCGCTTCTGTAACCCCAATGTTAAAAAAGTCTGGTCTTCATGCTGACAATCTTAATAACTTTTGACCTATTTCCCACTTACATTTTCTGTCAAAAGCTCTTGAGCGTGTTGTAGCTTCCCAACTCACCAGCTACTTAACTTCAAATAATTTGATGGAACCCTTTCAGTCTAGTTTCAGGGCGCGGCACAGCTGTGAAACTGCTCTGCTACGGGTAACCAATGATTTGCTTATGGCAGCAGACTCTGGACAAACCAGCATATTAATTCTATTAGACCTCAGTGCAGCATTTGACACTGTCAGACATGACATTCTACTGTCCAGAATGGAGAACATGCTGGGTATCTCTGGCACTGCCCTCCAGTGGTTCAAGTCCTATCTGACAGATAGGCAAGAGTTTGTTAGTCTTGGCAACAGCAGATCCAGCTCAGCGCCAGTCACACAAGGAGTTCCTCAGGGCTCTGTCCTCGGCCTTCTTCTCTTCTTTATTTATATGCTTCCCCTTGGCCATATTATTCTTAGCTATGGACTGGGTTATCATTTTTATGCAGACGATACTCAACTTTATTTCAATGTTAAAAGTGGAACTTCATCAGAGCTTTCTCAGCTCACAACCTGCCTCAGTGAAATTAATACCTGGATGAAGCAGAACTCTTTAAAATTAAATTGCAACAAAACTGACCTCCTGCAAATTGGGACCAAAGTGCAACTTATTAAAACGAGCTCCTTCCCAGTCCATCTTGGCAGTGATCTCATCAGACCTGCCTCTGCTGCAAAGAATCATGGTGTCATTTTTGATTCCTCCCATTCTTATTCTGCCCACATAAACCACATTAAGAAACTTTCTTACTTTCACCTCCGTAACATATCCCGTGTTCAAACCTTCCTCTCCTTTTCTAATGCTGAGAAACTTTCCAATGCTTTCATCACATCTCACATCAATTATTGAAACTCGCTGCTGGCAGGTGCCCCTTCTAATCTTATACCACAGCTCCAGCTTATTCAAAACTCAGCTGCAAGAGTCCTTACTCGTACCAGCAGCAGCGAGCACATAACACCCATCCTGCTCCGCCTTCACTGGCTCCCTGTGCCTTACAGAATCGAATATAAAATCCTACTAATAACCTACAAAGCCTTAAACGACTTTGTGCCAAACTACATCAGTGACCTCCTCCATCACTATGTGGCTGTCCACTCACTAAGGTCCTCTGATTCTGGCAATCTTGTTGTGCCTCACACTAATCTACACTCCATGGGTGACAGGGCCTTCAGCTGTATAGTGCCCAGATTCTGGAATGACCTACCGAAATTAATCAGGTCAGCTGACTCCATGAATTCTTTTAAAAAACAACTCAAAACTCATCTGTTCAGGAAGGTGTTTAGCTCTACTTGACTTTATTACCCTTCTCTCAGTTTACCTTCATGTCAAGATGCTCATGTAACCTATGTGTGTGTGTGTGTGCAGACAATCAATTATGTTGTCTGTTCTTTTTTTTTCTCTGAATTTACTGTCTTAATCTTCTTTGTTTATTTATCTGGTTTGTACAATGCTATATACTGTATACCCTGCCGTTCTATCTTAAACTCTGTGAAGTGCCTTGAGCATGGGAAAGGCGCTATATAAATAAAATGTATTATTATTATTATTATATTATAAACCAACATGTGACGAATTATCAGCGTTAATAGTTTAGAAAGACGGAAATATCAAAAACAGAGTAGATATTCATGTTTATCCAAAAGCAAAACATGAATCGACATTTCCGTCTAATAATTCACCACATTATGATCCATTACTCTTTCCTTTGCTTTTCCCAGATGGAGAAACAGGATGGTCATACAATATGAAACACACGAATTCAGAAAAACAAATAACACCAACGCAATATTTCTGGGCAAAATTAGCAATACGTTCCAACGTGTTTAACCCATTTCTGTCATCTCCAGGTCTAACGCAACATTACATTATTAATGCATATCTTAAAGTCGAAGCTAATCGTCTTTTCTTAATTAAATCGAATAAGGCAATACTTAGAATGGAACATATGCAAGGTCTCATTGATCACGTTCAAAATTTAAAAATCAATAGTTCAGACAAATTCAAATTAGGTAAAGCAGTAATATTACCATCATCATATCAAGATAGTCCAAGAGCATTGCAACAATTATATCATGAAGCAATGGAAATATCCAGAACTATCGGTCGGCCAGATTTATTTATTATAATGACGTGCAATCCACAATGGCCAGAAATCCGGAGATTCTTGAAAACAATGCCACCTGCTACATCGGCTCAGGATATTCCGACTTTCGTAAGTAGATTGTTTTATCAGAAAGTCTTAATTTTATTGAAAGAACTCGAAACGGTGTTCAGTCAAATCTGTGCATACATTTGCACGATCGAATTTCAAAAATGGGGTTTACCTCACATGCATGTATTGGTTACTTTGCAAAAAAAAATTATTAACTGCTGATGATCGTTTTGTCTGTGCTGAAATTCCAAACAGAGAAACCTATCCTGAATTATGGTACAAAGTCATTAAACACATGTCTCACGGATCTCATTTAAATGATTCCGCATGTTGGGACTCGAAAGATTCCAAATATTGTTTTTAACGATGCTCTGAAATAAAAGTGAAACTAATGAAATTGAAACAATTCCAAGAAAAAAAAATCTTAAAAGTGTGTATCCGGAAAACCAAACACTGGGGTTGGTGTGTGAAGTGAGCAGAGGGCGAAGCTCCCTAGTTTAGACAATGAATATGTTTTTCTATGCGTTTGTACCTAATACTGATCTGTATCTTTGCCTTTGTCTACCAAATCTCTGAGCACTAGACATGAATAACCAAAAATAAATTAAATTCAATTATTCCAATTCTCAGTCACTAAGCACAGCAGATAAAATGAACTGTAAATGCCATTTAAAGCATCCTCAAAGTGTGAAGAAATGTCATTTGCCATGTGTATGTGGTGGTATTTGGTCAGAGCTCTGCACATGGCTATGCATTTCAGGTATTTTTGGTGTTCATCCTGTCCCTTGAAACCTATGTGATTATTTTCTGGCTTGGCTTGTTAAGCAGTTTACTGTATGTAAGGGCCTGGGACTCCTGGGACTGTGATCAGGACTGTTCTCTTTGCCTTACCCACTTAAAGCTGGATCTACCTTTAACTTATATGCAATAGAACACAGCAATTTGGGAGAAAAGATGGTTTTCTTTTATTGCAAGGTTTATAGGCCTTACTGCATTTCGTTAAAACAGACTAAACTCACGTCAGGCCAGCTGAACAAATGTAAGGAATACTCTTTGGGATTGATATTGCTAAAAGAGTGTTGCTTATAGCCAGAGTACATTTAAACAAGTTTTTTTCACGTTTTATTGGAACATTGATGAGTAATATCTAAGCTGCAGATATTGATGTAGAGAAGTTTTTTTTTTTTTTTTATCTGCCGAAGTAGTTACATAAAAGAACTTGCCTTTGATTATTTGGTCAGAACTGGTTATTACCATGTCATAGCTTCTTGATGCTTTCCTCCAATAAAGGTGTTATATTTATTGGCTTCATATTGGTTGTTAGTGGTATGTTGTTGTTGTTCATTCCACTTCTTTAAGAAAGGTGAATTACCTCCACAGTTTGGTGTCAGGAGTGGGATACAATTCATCCAGGTGTCCAGTCTTGTGTTGCCTACCTACTGCAGGAAATCCTGACCACATTCCAAGGTTTTTGTTTTTTTATGAGATCCCCTTTCCCAACGTAGTGAGTTGGACTTATGATTTGAGTGCTGGTGAACCTTTGTTACTGTAGTAGAAAGTTCCTGTTTTCATGATCTTTTAACAGCTTTATTGTTGAATATTGAAAATGCCAGCGGGCATTCTTTACCTTCTATAAGGGCTTCCCATGTTTTATTTATGGAACATAACTATGGTAGTATAGCAAATAAAAGGTTGAAACAATGGAATAAGTCAACAGAAAAAGAATGAATAAAAGGATTACGGTGGCCACACAAAGGTGGTCACATTTGAATAAAGTATTATTGAAAAATAATAGATAGACATAGCCAGGATATGCACAAAGTCAGAGAAACCAACTTGCTGCAGAAAAAACTATTAAATGATTAATTGGCTAAAAAGGAGATGAGGAATACAATTATTCAACGATAATTATGTTGCTCAGATGACAGACTGAACACTCCCTGCCTGGCATTGAAGTAGGAATAGAAAATAATGGGCTCAGCACCCTTAATTTAGAACAGGTAGTGGAGTATGTACTGTATGAAAGAATGATGATTCTGACATTGATTGCACTGAACTATATATTTAGTGTCCAGAATCTCAGCACCAGAGGCAGAGTCCACATCTGAAATGGGCAATCATGTAAACTTTACTGCAGGTCATTCAATAGGCTCTGATTTAGGGGCCCAAGAAAGCTCTGAAGGTGCTATGGGAGGTGGGTTACACACTTTGGGAGACTTGTGGATGTCTGATAGTGCAGTTAGCTTGAACTGCTTACATGATGGCCCTACTAGTGCTTGCCACAAGTAAAAGGCATCATATGCAAAAGACACAACTGTCCGATCTCAGACCTACACATGGAATTAAAACTCAGTAACCAGCTGAGATTAATAGGGGGTTGAGTTAATAAATAGGATATTCTAAGGAATATTATATTTCAGTTGTGTTCAGAGTGTTGTATTTTCATGATAAACTGACGAAGTCTAACAATTCATTGTGTAGCTGTGGTTAAAATGAAGGCATTTTGGGAAACTAGGAGGGAATGTGCGCTAGATTGATTTAAAGCTAAGCACTGTGCTCAGACAGCGTAGACGAGTCAGTGTTTGAGTTCTGAGATAGCTGTAAAAAGAATTTTGAGAAATCATTAGGTTAAAGATAGAAGAAAATGAGACACTTTTGTGGACATGCATGTGAATGGGTTACTTCCAAAGGTTAATCAGTTAATAAATCAGCATGTGTTTGACTGGGCAGGTGCAAATGAGGATAGAATAAAATGAATTGCTGTGTCACTTTTAAACTCAAAAGAAGATTAGAAAGTAAAAGCATAAGAGAAGCTGCAGCAGGCATAGACTCTATGTTTTTCTGGGAGGTCCTGAGAACATGGCTGGCCAGTGACATGGTAGAAAATGGAGGAATAAAAGCCAAATGTGGCAAAGCAGAAATAACTGCAAATGGTTCCTAATAAATAAGTGATGAAAGATGTTTTATTTGTGATAATCACTGGATAGATGACTGTCCAAGGAAGGGTCAGCAATCATTCTGAGGTAGTAGGGGTTTCACAGGTCTCTTCAGAAATGCAGTACCTCCACCTCAGGCAGGTAACACCCAAAGAGTCCAGGGTAATTTTACTCATTTTCTTGTGCACAATCCATTTTGTGATGCTTAGGACAGCGTGAACTCTTCCTTTTCATCACTGTCACCAGAATTTTTTGTTATTCCATTTCTTGTACTAAATTGTTCTTGTTCAGATCTCAGGAACTTCTTATAAACACTACTTTAGAAGACTGTAATTTATGCCTTCTGGTGGATACTAAAGCTATATTATTGTCTTTGTGAGCTGAAGTTCCTAACCTTCCTCTATCTTCTAAAACTGTCACTGCTGTCGGAATAGAGGGCATTCCTACACAAGTCTCTGAAGCTTAAGAGGTGCCTATTTCAGTAGAACGTATTAGTTGTTATCATGGTTTTTTTTTTTGCTTCCTCTGGGTACGCTCAGGACTTAAACATTTGCCACTTCCAAATTCTGATTTAACTTTTTTTTCTAAATGGCTCCTGTTTATGCATGTTAGTTGCTTCTTTTATTTAGTATATACTAAATAAAAGATAGTATATTTAGTTTTCCTGCATAGAAAAATAATGCCTTTTTCATTACATTCCTGAGCAGGCAGTGCAATTATTCACACTTATACAAAATTGTATACTGGGTAAAGATCAGGCAGCAAATTCTTGATACGCATTTGTTATTGTTCAAAGTGATACTCTTTGGTAAAATAGGGAATTTTTAAATTAATTAGGATCGCTCTTTGTCAGTCTTCATGCAAACAGGCATCCCAGCATTCCCAGAAATTCCCTTTGTAACAATGGTAGCGATTGGATCACGTGGAACAGTAATGCAGCACCCAAAATTTAATGCAGATGAAGATGCTAAAAAGCTGTGGGTAGCCATGAAGGGTGCAGGTACTGATGAAGCTGCCATATTTAATATTATTGCAAAGAGGACCATTGCCCAGCGCTAGTTTATCAAACAGGCTTTTAAAGCGTCCTTTGGAAAGGATTTGGCTGATGAAATCAAGTCTGAACTGACTGGGCATTTTGAGAAGGTGGTGCTAGGATTGTTGATGCCTGCTCCAGTGTATGATGGCCATGAACTTCACCATGCAATAAAGTGCCTGGGTTCTGATGAAGCCTGTCTGATTGAAATCCTTGCCTCTAGAGATAATTAATAGATCAGGGAAATTAAACCTACTTACAAGGAGGAGTTTGGCAAGAACCTTGAGGATGATGTCTGCTCTGACACCTCTGGGATGTTTCAAAGAGTTCTAGTGTCCCTTCTTAAGGCAAAACGAGATGAAAATAAAAACGTGGATGCTGTAAAGGTCAAAGAGAATGCCCAGGCTATTTTTGATGCTGGTGAAGCATGCTGGGGCATAAATTAAGTGACTTTCCTGACGATTCTTTGCAAAAGGAACAAAAAACAAGTAATAAAAGTTTTTGAGGAGTACCAGAAGATTTCCAACCGGGACATTGAAGAGAGTATCAAAATGGAGATGTCTGGCAGTTTGGAAGATGTGTTCCTGTCTGCTTTGCAGAACGTCTTTAGAAATCTATGAAGGGCCTGGGAACCACTGACAGCATCCTTATTAGAGTCAAGGTGTCTCTATGTGAAGTCAACATGCTTGACATTAAGGTACAAGTTTTGAAGATGTATGGAAAGACACTTTTCTTGTTCATCAAGGGTGATTGCTCAGGAGACTATCGAAACATTCTGCTGTCACTTTGTGGTGGAGACAACTAATCATCCGGCTCACTGTTTTTGTTGGGCTCTATCTTTTATATAAATACTAATTATTCAAAGCTGGAATTTTTATTACAATTAAAAACAATATCTAGGAAAAAAAATTAGGATCGCTTGTAAAGCATAGTCTCTTTGATCTTTTAACTGTGTTATGCCTTCTTTGGCTATTATTAACACTTTGAACATGAGGTAGGAATTAAATTGTATCTCATCAGGTGTGTCAAAATGCCATATATGAGAGAACTCATATCTCAGTATACAGCCGCTATAACAAAGCTAGCTGGCAAGGTTTCCTGTCGTACCTTAGAAACCTACTATAGTGCTGCCATCTAGTGAAAGTTCATAGAAGTTTTTTTTGGTGGCAACATCTTGCATAAAATAGTGCTATAAATGAACAGTCCACAGTTATGCCATTGCGAAAAAGACATAAAGCTGCTGATGTTTTGAAATAAATACATTTGTTGCAAGATTAATATTTTGATGCTAATGACAGTGATCGAGTTCTTGACAATCAATTGGATGATGTGGAATCTGTAGGCTCTGGTACTGATGCGGATAGCTGCACCAGAGGCGTTTCTTCATTATAAGGCATTTGACTCGCCATGATTATCAAGACAGCACTACATGGACATTTTTCGCCAAATGAACACAAACAGTCACCACCTACCAAATGTATAGCGTGCAACAAGTGTGGACAGTGCAAAGAAACACATTATATTTGTGGCAAATGTACTTCTAATCCTGCACTCTAGGTGCTTCCATGCTTCTAGGACTTTCATTCATATGGAGACTTTTAGTCATGTAACAGTTTCTTTACTGTTGATAATACATTTTTTACAAGTTTTGATTGAGTTTGTTATTTATCATATATGAATAGACCTATAGTGCAGTGCCCTGAAAATAAATGGTCAAGCAGTCAAAAAGTGAAATGTGCTGTGTAAAGACGTTTCATTCTACGGCTACAGCAGGCACTGTTTGACTGTGCCGCATTCACGTGCAGAGGCAGGTGGATCAATCAGGAGCCTCAATGCTGCTGCAGAGGTAATGACTCCTCACAACTGCACCCAGTTGGCTAACAGTTTTAAAAAGAGCCTGCATGGGTTGGGAGGGAAAAAGGAAGGAATGTGTCAGAAGAGAATTAGCTTCGGAGGTTAAAAAGAGTCTGAAGAGCAGGACAATCTGGCCACTTAGGGAGGAAAGGCAGTGCGATCAGGGGCTCTGCAAAGTAGCGCAGGTTTTGGTGCTCTAGGGGCTGTTTCTCCCCACTGAAAATTTGTGTGGAGTGGGGTGAGCTTGGCAGATGACCTCTCCAGGGATCAGAGGTACGACTGCAGGTGTGAGAAGGATGACAGGAAGAGTACTGACCTCGGATGGTCTGGCTGGAGCTGTTTGGAGGCACTGCACTTTGAACACTGTTTTGGACTTGGTTTTTATTAAAAGCACGTTTGAACTTTTTCACCATCCCCTTGCTTAGTGTGTCCTCATTTGCCTGGCTCATCTCGGTTGCAGTATCAACAGTATCGGATTCAAGAGGCTCCAGAAAGGAAGGGGAGCTGGAGTTGACCTGCACTGTCACATGCTGCAAACAACGTTGCCTCTGTGCGAAAGGGAAATTCTTTGGCTGATTACTACATCAAATAAGCAGCCATATCTGCAGATGGGCCTGTTATCCAAGCCCCATTCACAGTGCTCTTGGATGTTCTGACTGTTGATAAGTTAAAAGATCTCCAGACTGCTGAGCGTGATTTCAAAGGACAGTCCTGGATTCAATTCAGTTATGCATAGTACCCATCAAATGCCCACATGATGACACCCTGGTCACTCCTTTCATGCTTAGCTTTAACAGTTCATGGCTACTCTTATTTTTTTAAAGAGAGGCATGGTAAAATTGATTAGACAAACATGGTTCTCTCCAGGTTTCTCAACCTTCAGCAATATCGTGCTGACTGTGCAGTGTGCCAACTCATTGTAAATAAAGTACTTACTACAACTGTGGCAGGATATCAAACCCTGCAGGTGCTTTTGCACATGTAAAGATGGATTTTATTAAAATGAAACAACAGAATGGAAGCAGTAGCAAATAAAGAAGCTAATTTTATATTTGTTGCAAAATTCTTGCTGAAAGAAGTAATTCTGAGGTTTAGAATACCTCGTTTACTGTATAGTGATAGAGAACCTTATTTTGTAAATAAAGAAATAAAAGACGTACGTGAAGGACTTAGGATGAAGCCACTGTTATATTGCAGTTACTGCCCACAGTCAATTGGACTAAAGGAATGGAATAAACTGAATTATTAAGAGCTGCTCATATGCAGTGCTCAACCATTTCTCATTTTCTTGCTGTATAATTTGTAGATTTGAGGTCTGATTTGGTTTGTGGTTCATCTTCCTTTCATATGCTTATAGCCTTGCTTTGTAAGCCTGCTTCTGGCTTCTTTAATTAGGAAAAAAACTATCTGAGCTTATATGTGTGCTGCCCTTCAGTGTCCAGTGCCTAACATCAGGGAGTCAGAGTCAGGAAGTGGTGGACATAACTTATCAGAGGACCGAAGGATTAAGGTTTATTGATGTATCATTGATTTGTATGGTTATTGTGGCTGATTGCTGGAAGAGGCTTGGGAAGAAGTGCTTGATGATGATAAAAGACCATTATTTTATTCATATATTGTGTGAATTATTACTGTGTCTGTGGTTTGGGGCTCCCTGGCACACCCTTGTGGTCACAATAGCTGCTAATTTGCAGGATTCTGCCAACTGGATGGTGAGTAAAATCCTGCCAAGTAGGCTAATTGTGGTTCATCTCCTACACTGGCAATGCAAGAGTTGAAATACAAGAGTAATCTATGAATAACTGTTCTTAAACTGGCTTCATTGAACAGACACACTGCCCACACACCCACACTGCCTCACACCAGTCCAAATTTAGAAGTGTATTTAAATTAAAAGTTTGTCTTTATACTGTTTGAGAAAATCCATGTGAAAATTGAGATAACATGCAGACTACATATAGGAAGCACCCAGGTAAGCATCAAGAAAAGTAAACTTCAGCTTTGATAGATGGGCTTTCTTTTCTTCTTATTTATCTGCCTGTACCACACATCACTTATGGGTAGTCTAGGTGGTGCATGATAAACTGCTTAGGATTTCCTTGGCCACTTCTTTAGCTAAGAAAACAGGCATCTGCAGGAGTTTAATATTTGTTTCTCTAAGTGAACACTGGCATTAATACAATTTGAGCACTGCTTGGATGTGTTTTTTTCTTTATTCATCCAGTTTCAGTTAAATGTATAATCAACGTGATTTATGTGTCCTGCTTAGCAGCTACTGCTTACTTTGCTGTTGTTCAGATAACCATTGCCATTTTAATAACTAATGCTCTGTTAACACCCTATGGGGCAGATGGGAAATACAAGCATCCCAGTAGGAAATTTCAAGCAAATGCCCTTGAAATGGTACTGTATCTCTCAGTGCAATAATTCATAAAAAACAATTCTATCAGAATTAACTAGATTCTGATTGTTGACAATTCACTTAATTCAATAATATAGCACAAGAAAATAACAGTCAGTCACATAATGTATCTTTAAGGCTGGGTTGCTTTTGGAGTGATGTCGTTGCAAGCTTCATTTGTTAAGGTTCTTTTTTATTTTCATGAAAAAAAATTATAATTAATCTTTGATTGCTTTTTAATTAGGTCCAACAGCAAATCACTAACCTCTTGGCATTTATCCCAAAACACTGACCAGAAATTTACACAGACACAATAAAGTGGGAGGGTAAGCCCTATGACCTCTGTTTAAATAAAACATATATAACTCTTCCTGTTGTAATAGGCAACTAAAGGGAGTCGGACTTGGTACATTCAAAATTTGGTGGGCAACCACCTAACCTGGATGAATCCAGAAAATTGCTGTAATACTGGCAATAACTTGGGAAGGTCAGATGTCACAAATAATACCTCAAAAAATTTACATGGTATGTGAATGCATCTTTAGGCCTGGCATTGCAGAGAAGACAGTTTTTGAAAGAATTCTGCACTTTAGTGATGCATACATCAACATTTACCACCACTAAGTGAAACTGCAGACTGCTTAACTTTTAATAGCAATAGGCAATAACTCCCAAAAAGCATAAATAAATAAAGTAATAAATAAGGTCTCACTACTTCATACACATTCTATTACAGTTTTTGAAGAATATATATTTTGATATATTTTATTAATATATTTAAAATAGCGTTACTAAAGCATGTAAGTGAACAATGGAAAAATACACTGTTTCTTTCTTAAACGAAAATTCACAAAAACCTGGAAACAAATGCTAGTGGAAATTAAGAATGTAGGCTGAAAAAGTCAACCTACTTTCGTGGTGTGTAAGCTGTCTTTTGCTAAAGTTATTAGTGGATTAATTTCTTATTCATAATTAAGCCTAGGTGCATGAATATAACCATGGATTTACCTACATTTTTGAGCATATATACAAAACTACTTCTCGTTTTACTTTGTCAGACTTCAAACTTAAGGTCACAAGGTGACATTTTGGGAAGTGTACTAACTACATGCTAGTAGATTAGTATACTTCTAAGAGACTATAGAATAGTATAGTTTTAACATTTATATTTAAGTCATAAAGACTAATGGACTTTGGTTATTCTTCAATGTTGGCTTCATGCTGGGGTTTGTGTTCCTCTGTGTTGCCATAAAGACTTGGCATGTACTGCATAACTGTATCTTGTGAAATTTTATTTGTTCAACTGATTCTTGGTTTTGAGGTTGGTAGTTTGTTCAGGGGCAGCATGGTCACACAATGGGTAGAATTGCCACCTCATTCTGGTTTTGAACCCTGCATTTGTACGCTATCTGTGTCGTTTGCACATTCTAACCCATATCTGTGTGATTTTTCCTATTGGCACTCAGGTTTTCCACCCACTTCTCCATGTATCACTTAGCTTAATTGCTAATTTCACATCGGCCCTTTGTGAATATAAGTTTTGGTATGTGTGTGTGTAAATAACCCTTGGCACACTTTATATAGGAAGTTCCTACTTTGCTTTCTGGGCTGCTAGGGACAGGCCCTACTGCACTATTTATTGAACTTTTTTTCTGATAGTGAGAACTAAAATGGTGCTAAAACATCAATGCAAGTCACAGCTGTGGAACACCATTGTCTTAGCAGTAAGTCTAGACCTGAATATGTTTTGCTCAGTAATACAGGACATTTTCTAATGAATTAATGAACAAAACAAAAGTGAAACAAAAATCAGCATAATATAGTGCATTGGGAAAAAAATAACAAGGTTCAAAGGAAAATATATTCCTGTCACAGAAAATGAACACGCAGAATCATTAGGATCCTTACACACAAATACCTTAAGTTTTGACATTTACTGCAGCTTTTTTCAGTCTCCTCCATATGCATTTCTATGGTCAATCACCATCCATAAGTCCTCCAAGGGGTCTTCTCATGCACAACTGAATAAATGTGGGCTGCACAGCATAGCAGGGACTCCCTAAGGTATCACTATATTAATTAATATTAATTAATTACCAAGGCATACCATTCTAGTATTAGAAAAAAGAGTGATATGTTGCTATATTCTGAAATTTCATCAGGTTTTCAGTTATCAAGCATATTGAATGGCAATTCACCTCTTATCAAATGGAAAGAATTTCTTTCAGGATGGATATTAGTATGAACATACATAACCAAGTAATTATGTGTCTTTTTTATTAAAAACAAATACTTTGCTTTCAGGGCTGCTAGGAATAGGCCCTACCGCTCCACCTCCTGCTACCCTGAGTTGGATTAAACTGGTCTGGGAATGTTATGTTTGTTAGGTCAGTACCATAAATTAGCTCATAGGGGTTCCCTATAAAATAGACGTTTACCATTTCTTACATACATTTTACAATACAATTAATTTTTGTATAGCCCAAAATCACACAAGGAGTGCTGCAATGGGCTCTAATAGGTCCTGTTTTTGACATTCCCCAAGCCTTGACTCTCTAAGAATACAAGAAAAAACTCCCAACAAAAACCCTTACAGGGGGAAAAATGGAAGAAATCTTGGGAAAGGCAATTCAGAGAGAGACCCCTTTCCAGGTAGATTGGTCAGTGCAGTGGTTGTTTAAAAATTGGGGAAAATTCAATACAATATACAGAACAGAACACAAGTAATCCTCAATGCAATGTAATACTACAGTAGTACAAATACAGAGCAGAATACAAGAGTAGATTATATCACATAACAGGATTCTGAATTGTTCAGAGCCCTGGAGACCTCCACCATCAAGCTGCCTCCCCCCTGCTTGCCATTGAAACAGCTGAGTCAGTGCTGGGCCAGCCAGTGTGATGAAAGGACCATTCTACCCGATGATTCCAGTGTTCTTCTATCAGGGATGACTTTTCCTTAGGCAGACAAAAACTTTGCATTAGTGCTTGAGCACCAAGTGCCACATTTGAGTACCAAGGAGACAAACAGAATAGGTGAGGGTTAGTAACAAATTATAACTATCATATTACTTATGTTTTAGTGCGAATGACTAACAATAGAGATTCGGTATGCAGAGTTAATCAAGAGCTCTAGTCTGGGTATGCTAAAGTGAAGTAGCGAGTCTTCAGTAGCAGGCAGACCATTACACAGTTTAGGGGCCTTGTAACTAAAAGCTTGACCTCCCACTGTTATTTTATTAATCCTGGATTAATTGTACACACAAGCCTCAGGAGGGCTCCTTTAACTCTGATCAGGTGAGAAAAATGGAGAAAGAAAAGGATGTGACACAGTTAGTCACTGCCCTTGCCTCAAGGCAAACCATTCAAGTCACTTCTGTCCTCTCATTGGAAGCCCTCACTCCTTCAATCCCATTTTAAAAAAAGAGACAACCAGAAGTTGTCATTCATTTTGGGTTCTGTTCTCTAAGAGGATGGATGTATTTGTGAGATGAGCTATAAAACAATGGTTGATCACTGGTCCTTCCATGAGGACGTGCCTCAGATTAAATGGGGTTCTCAGATTGGTGCAGATGGTGTTGCCCCGTTATATTACAATATCCATTATATTATGTTCTAAATTGGTTGATGCCTATTCTGTCTACAACAGACACTAAAAACTGGGGAAAATCCTCCTATCCTTCCACTTAGTGCTGCCAGAAAATTCTCCAAACCTTGTATTGGAACAATTAGTTTCAGAAAATAAATAAAAGAGAATGAATGAATAAACATGCATACATTCCAAACAGAAAAAAGTGAAGATTTTGAAAATCATTACGATGAACTCCAGTAGCTGGCTCATAATCTGCAGTTGATTTTTTTTTTTTTAGAAAGCATACCTCCTTGTCTCAAACAATAAAGCTGTCTCACTTGAAAACTCATCCAACAGACACTGTAGTTGCTCAGTTTACCACATGGAGTTGCCATTTCTCTTCTTCTTTATGCAGGTGACTTTCAGACAGTTCTGCCCTTTTCATTAGGTGCCTTAACCTTATCAGCAACAGGCTACATTCTTTCTGCCCTCAGACTCACTTTCAAGTCTACAAGGGCAGATAAAGCCACACTGTTCAGATGTTTAAAAAAAGCACAGCACTAATTGATTATACATTACCATGGCAGCATTTTATTTGGTTTTTAGAAGGTGTGATCCTAGAAGATGTGATATAAGAGTACTAGGTTTCAGCAATTTTAATATTGAATATTTCTAAAGAAAATAAATTATTATGCGTTAATTCTTGAATACAAATTAGGAGTAGGATATGAAATATTCAGATCTAGGCAGCTTTCAAAAGCAAATTTAGCCTGTTGCCATTTTTGCAGATTCATAATAAGAGATGAGCATTCACATTACATAGAGTCACCTGCCCTAGGGACTCACTAATGCCTGTGTCTAACAAATGCACAAGTCATATCTTGCTGATTAGCAAGAAGAAGGACAGCTTGAATGCATTAAAGTCAAACTGAAGGTACCTGACACAATGCATTTTTGTTAAATTACGAGAACATTATAACACGCTATCAGCAGTGTCTCATTTAAGTCACATTAGCTTTTTGCAATTTCACTAAGGGCAAACAAAATTAATAAAGCTAGCTGAATGACTACAAACAGGTTAGTACTTTTCTAATAAATCACAATGTGTAAAATATGCAAATATATATATTTTTAAAAAGCACAATCTCTTACAAAGAAAAACATTCAGTTATAGGCAAACTTAATTGCCATATGAAGCAAAATTAATTTAGCTTTGAAAGCAATGTTTATAACATAAAAACATTGCTCTGCAATAAATTAACTTTCATTTTACTCTTGTCTGCTCATTTTTGCTAAAACCTGAAGGTACTGTTTTAATTTGTCTACTGTTATGTGAAGTAAACCAAATAACTAATTATTTCAAAGCCTACATTATCAGATGAACAAGATTAGATGGACTCTGCATTCCCCTATCTCTTTTGTAGAATCTGTTAAATACTTAGGTTTTCAGAACAGTAGGCATTGACTGACACAGATCCAATCCAGAAAAGGCTAGAAAAATCATATTAAATACATATCAACAATGTACATTTATAATGACTAATGCATGTTTTTTTTTAATGAAAGCAATTTTTTAAACATTATAACAAAAAAACTTGCAGGACCTTTTTGAATGGTGAACAGAGGCCAAGTGGCAAATTATGAATGAAACGTTGTTTACTTAAACTTTCAAAGTGTTGAATTTGATTGATTGACCGGGTAATGGAGCAACTTTATGTGGCAAAGTCTAGAATATTGGAGGAGGTAAAGACTAAACAAAAGACTACATGGTCCTGATTCTTAATATGCATTGGGATCTTGTCATCCAACATTCACAGCCACTCATCTCTGACCACCTTAAAACTTCACATGTTCATAGTCTCTGGGCTTCTAGCAGCAAGACTGCTGATCCTGTCAACTACATTCTCCTGCTTGAGATGTATGTGGCTTACTGAGTCTAGTTGCAGCCTATCTAGGTTTGCTGTCAATAGCTGGTAACTTGGTGGGACTCTTTACCATTGGTGAATTACAGACAGTCTATTAGAAAAACAGGAACTACAGTAGATCAGGCATTTTGCTAATAAACTGATTTGTTCTTTGATAAAGCATTCTTGGCTAGCCTTTCATTCTCTCTGCTAATTAGATTCTGTGCATGCCATGGCCTATTATCAATGAATTTGTACATTGGCGTGATCATTCTAATTTACAACTAAATATTTCCAAGACAAAAGATATGGTTGTAGATTTCAGGTGCTCTCCACCATCCAATGTCTCAGCTTTAATTAAAGGGGAGACAGTGGAGATGGTAGAACAATACAAATATCTGGGAACAATCATTGATAACAAACTAAACTTTGTTCTTAACACAATGCAAGTCTGTAAAAAAGGGCAGTCACGACGTTCCCTTCTTAGGAAACTGAACTGTTTTAAAGTGGACAAACCCATAATGACACTCTTTTATTGAATCCTTTGTGATATTTGTTTTTACCTGTTGGTTTGGAAACCTCAGCAACAAGATTATAAATCATCTTAACAACATTAAAAAAAATTAGCAGTAAGATTGGTTCACAGCAGACCTCTATCACTGAAATGTATTGCAAACAGGTTAGAAAGAAAGCCATCCTTTTTTCTCTAAATTCAACCTGTTGTCACCAGGCTGCAAATTTATGTTTCCACAGGTAAAGAGCCACAGATTTAAGAACTCTTTTATTCCTGGAGCTATAAGCATTTTAAATTCTGTTACTTGTAGGGATGATGCTAAATGTTAAATTCTGTATTATTATTTTGTATGCTGTTCAAAGTAATTATGCCTTTGTCTTTGTTGTATCTGTTGGATCTCTGTAACAATATCTTCTAATTTTGTACTTTACTGTTGCAAACAAATTTCCCTCTAGTATAATAAAGTCTACCTACATTTATATGCTGTTGGACACTTCTAAAGTTTAAAAAAAAAAGAAGAAAATAAATGGTACAATCACTACAGAGCCTGGGTTATCGTGATGGACAAGGAATTCATGAACCCAGTATCCAATACTCAATATTTATCTCTCCTTCTAAATTCTTGCTTTTCACTGTAAGAAGCAAATTCAAAAACAGACAGATTGATGAAACATCAAGTGATTTTGTGAGACATCTAAATCTAAATGCATTTTTCATTAAATAACACTAGCAATTTCAGTAAGGCAAGCCACCAATATATTTAGTACGTATAAATGTTAAATAAAAAAAGAGGTTTGCAATGTGTAATCCTTTGAGAATTATTTACAGATTTACTGATTCCCACATGGAACTGTTTTAAAAAGTACCGTGCTGATGACATAACACAATGTTACTTCTGTGGTTGTGTCTTTAGCAAGGTTTGTCTGGGTCTTAACAATCGGTACTACTGTAAAATTGCAGTCCCCAATAAAAAACAAAATGGTGACGTAGGAATACTAAATCCTAACAATACAATAAATCTATAATGCCAAAAGCATAACTAATGAACAAAACAAAAGTGAAACAAAAATCAGCATAATATAGTGCATTGGGAAAAAATAAGGTTCAAAGGAAAATATATTCATGTCAGAGAAAATGAACAGACCCATACAGAATCATTATGATCCTTACACACAAATACCTTAAGTTTTGACATTTTCTGCAGCTTTTTTCAGTCTCCTCTATATGCATTTCTATGGTCAATCACCATTCGTAAGTCCTATAGGGGTCTTCTCATGCACAACTGAATACATGTTGGCTTTACAGCATAGCACGGACTCCCTAAGGTATCACTATATTAATTTAACAAGGCATACCATTCTAGTATTAGAAAAAAGAGTGATATGTTGCTATATTCTGAAGAATCATCAGGTTTCCAGTTATCAAGCATATTGAATGGCAATTCAAATCTTATCAAATGGAAAGAATTGCTTTCAGGATGGTTATTAGTATGAACATACATAACCAAGTAATTATGTGTATTTTTTATTAAAAAAAATAATATTTAAAAAAATGAAACAAGCCTGATTTAAGAATGTGTGAGAGAAAATGAACCAAACCTGCAGGTAAACGTTCAGAAAATTTAAAACATCCCTTTTGTAGAAATACATAATCAAGCTCTGAATCCAGAATTACATGAAATGCCCAATCCTAGTTCTCTTGCCCATCAATACTATTCATGCGTACAATAGGAAGACTTGGTCATATGGACCGTCATTGCTTATGGTGTAGGCATGTGTGTTGCTCTTGAGATTTTGGCTTAAGAGTTGAAATGAAGACCGTCAGTCCCAAATAATAAAGTTGAATTGGTTTATTGACTTAATATAATTAATTAAGAAACTAAGTCAAAAAGCAAAACATACAGTAAAGAAAAAAGGTCAAGCCATACTAAAGGCAAATATAAAAAAGCATAATACAGTAATATGACAAAGAGGTCAAGTCATAAAGACTCAAGATCATAGAATCCCAGACTACCTAATACAACTCAAATTTTAGCAAAATTAGAGAATGGCAAACATATCAAACTCAGTGCACCTTTCCCCTGGCCTCCACAACTAAGAGACAAGGCAGGAACAAAAATAACCACTGCAAAGTAAAGAAAACAACAGCAATATTATTATAAAATAAACAGACATTGAAAAATAAAAATTAAAAATTTACAAAAGCAAAGAAATCAGATGAGACAAAAATTAAGATAGTTAGTGAAATTAAAAAAAGGAATTACAATCATGAACTTAAACAATCCGCCATTTAATAGCTGAAAATAAAGAAATGGAGGGTTCTGGAATAGTCAATTCAAAGCCCAGATCTGAATCTTATTGAAATGCTGCGGGGGAATTTGAAACATCAGCTGAAATAATTTTCAAGGAGGTGTGGGAAATGTTATAGACTGGTAGACAGTTATAGGAAATGCCTGCTTGAGGTTGTTATTAGAACCAAGGGTGGACTTACTTTCTCCACAAACAGAAGTGGCAAATTATTAATTTTCCATTCAATAAATTATTACATTTAAATTACATTCACCTTAATCTAAAGATTCTGTTTACATAAAGACATAAACACATTAATTACCAAAAGAAACAAAACAATTTATAAAGGAGAAGAAAATAAATAAGTAACATTAAATACAAATAAAGCCAAGGACTTAGTTCCGGCAAAACTATGACAGTTTTGTTCCTCCAAATTATAGAAATTAGTACTCATCTTGTGTTTGAGTATTTATTTGTCCAATAATTATGAAATGTCCAGATTAATCTCTGAATATAGACTATGTAATCCTTCATAACTCCAGAATATCTTCCATTCTTCAGTAGCAATCTTCTTTGCCAACATACCTGGAAAGATATAAACTTTCTTGAGAACGCCAATAATTAGGAAGTCTAGGGCTGTTACAAAATGTACATGTTCCACAATGTACAGAGAACTTCTACTTCAATGGTCTAAAACCTTAAGCCTGTTTCATCTAGGAGGAAACACTTGAGTGAGGCATCTCTCATGCCACAGAGTGGGCAAACATGCACACCACAGGCTTCAGGTAGTCAAGAAAAGTACATTGTACAGGAAACTGAATTTCATCTAGAAATGTCCTGATCTAGGTTCCGTTTGCAGTTGTGATGATGCACTGTTTATTGAACTTTTTTTCTGATAGTGAGAACTAAAATGGTGCTAAAACATCAATGCAAGCCACAGCTGTGGAACACCATTGTCTTAGCAGTAAGTCTAGACCTGAATATGTTATGCTCAGTAATACAGGGCATTTTCTTTATAGCACTGTAGGAGGGAAATAAGAAAATATCTGTAAGCCATACCTTGTTTTTTAAATGAGTCAGACTTAAAGCGGTTCATCATCTTGGTTTGATCCTCTTTGTCAGTTTAGCAGCTCAGAAGGAGTTAGAAACAAATAGAATGTTCAATGAACTTTACTGTAAAACATTGCTACTTAAAATGGCACCAGCAATTTTCAATTGTTTTTGTATACATATTACTTCCTTTTATTCTACATATAAGGCAGATGTATAAACTCTATTTCTCAACTCCTTTATCCATTACAGTATTACATTTATATATATATATATATATATATATATATATATATATATATATATATATATATATATATATATATATATACAGTATATATATATATATATATATATATATATATATATATATATATATATATATATATATATATATATATATATATATGTCTATATATAGTGACTGTATAACAAAATGAATTATTAAAAACATGAAAAAGGATTGAATGTAACTCAAAGGTTTACTAAATGTAACTTAAAGCTTAAGCGCATTAAGTCTCTGCCTTGTCTTAGAGAAACTACCAATGTAATTTTCCAAGGTTAGAATCAGATAAATGAGTACTAATCCCCACCCCCCACCCCCCACAGAAAGCAGAGATAAACTGATTTGAAAACCCATACACCCCTTCTATGAAGTGGTGCTAAGATCAATAAGACAATCTGCAAAACACCCAACAAGAGTCAGGTATTACTGGTTGCTTTAGTTGACTGGAGGAGGTGGTAACATTTTGCATATTAAGAGTCAGATGACATGATATATTAGATAAGGTGATGGTAATTAGAAAAAAGTATAAAAGCAGGTGAATTACTTAATTCAGGGGCTCATTTCGTTGACTGAAACATTTGTGCACAATTCTGTGCAAATAAAGAAATGTTTAGCATTCTCATGTGGACTTCCATTCCACACAAACACAAGGAGAATATGTAAACTCCACAAAGTCATTTAATTAACCTTTTCATTCAGAGCCATAAGGCACTAAACATTGGGTTACCATGCCCTCCTATGTAGCAATTCATCCTTTGATTATCGGTATCTGCTTTATCTAGTTCAGGATCATGGCAGCTTGGAATTTATCACCAGTAGTATTTACCTCAAGGCATGGACATGCCTTGAATGGGGTGACAGTACATCAGGAAGTGCACTCACACAGTGCCAATTTACTTTCACCAAGGAACCTGTCTTTGGGATGTGGGAGAAAACTCAGAGTGCACAGAGAACAAAAAAACTATGCAGAACTGGTAAGAACAAACTCCACCAGGTAGTGGCAAGTCTGAGATTTGAACCTAATCTCCGGGAGTTGTAAGCACTGCAACCTCTACTTCTATATAAAAGTTAAAAAAGGAAAAATGACAAGAAATTAATGGACTTAGGTTGGCTACTTTGAATTATTTCGACTATGCTGCAGATGTGGCTGTATTTTAATTTCTTTTTTTTTTCAGCACCACTAAGTAATATTTCGTTATAGTTTCTTGTAAATCAGACCAGTAGAAAATTTTCCCCCAAGATCATGATAAATTTTAAGGTCTATCTATTTTTGCATGCCACTGGGTTTTATTTTTGTTTTCTATGACTGCTTTTCTCTCTTAAGACCTGTACAAATTCTGAAGAAGTCCTGAGGAATTTTTTTTCAGGATTGCAGCAGATAGCTGTTTGTTGCTTGGTAACCTTACATCTAGCTGTAACACATAATTTTATCAAAGATCTATGGCTTTCATCAATGCTCTATGCTGTGATTACTTGTTTGGTGTTTCCTGTCCATTTCTAGACAAAGAAAAGGGAAAACATGTGAGATCATCTTAAATGGCAATTCATTTTCCTTATATAAATCGATAACAAAACGGTGCTTTATAATATTTGGTAAATAAATAAATAAATAAGTGTAAACAAAAATACAAATAAATCTTTGAGATTTTATTTAGTTGTGTGCCTTCCTGAAGGACTTTATTCTATGCATCAATTATTTCTTTGAGGAATTTAGATGTTAATTAAAATGAATGATCAAAAAATAAAAACATTCACGCGATGATATTGCTACATGTTGTCTTAATTAAGTACTGCTGTCTTAATCTTTTTTGTACACAGCTTTCTCAGTCCTGTGCAGAAATCAAAACAACTGGCACTGCAATACCCAGCACTGTAACACTAACTCTTCTGTGCTTAGCTGTACTTATTATTCATTGCCACAGCTGTTGCTCACCTTTCAAGCCATTACCCACTGGGATAACAAGTTCAGAATTACGTGAAGGCTTGGTTTGCCACCTGTACGATAGGAAATTAGTCACGGATTCATCTTACAACAAAGAGAGTAATTTAAAACCAAAAGTTGGAATTAAAGGAAGCCACAGGTGTACTTGCTTGAATAGCAGGTCCATCAGTCTGTCAAACCTTGACTTGATTATATTATGCTAGGACATTTTAAAATAGATGCTTGTATAACCTTACGAGCCAGCTGCAATCCATTTGAAAATCCATATTCAGTGGTGTGCTGTGGAGCCTCAGTAGTTATTTCTGCTGACCTACGGCATTTGGGGTCTTGCACTTTCTGTGTGGCATCATCACTAAATACTTTTTCCTTAACAATTCAAAAACTTGAAATACTTGCAATATAAAATTGTGCTTTGCGTCCATGGATGGATTGATTATAGCTAATATGTGCTACACATGAATAAGCATTTTTTTAATCTTAACTAATTCTTCTTAGAATCTACTTAATGTATCTAACTTACTAATAGCTGTATATTTTACAACATAAAAGATCTGTAAGATTATCACTTTTGCAGTTTACTTTGTTGGTTAAAAAAATCTCATTTTAATATCCAATTATTCATCCTGTGATACTTTTTTTAGAGTGTAAAAGTTGATAAACATTTCTTTTTTCTGCAGTTTTTGGAATAGGTTACCATTTTAACAGTGACTTGAGATGAGCAGAGTTAATATTTGGCACTTAGTATCTTTCTACACACCACACTATGACTATGACAAAACTGGGATATTGGCAATTAGAAAAATATGTAGGATTTTTTGGGTAAACTTTGACCCAAACGTACAAAGTTCCATGATTTTTTTATAATTTTGATTTTGGTAAAAATATATTCATGTTGTTGTAAAATAACCCTGCTAGGCCTATATCTCTATTGTTTTCTTTTTTTTAATGTGTTGATACATATGACAAATTATTTTATACTTTAATTGACAGCTCTTTGATTAGGGTAGAAGTAGACCTTAAAATGTTTATTCTGATTTAATACATCGCAATCTTCTTTTGGAAATATTGTACTCAGTGTAGTTTTCGATGGATGTGCTGTATGTATTTTTGTAAGGTGTTCTCTAGGCTAAATAACATTTAATTAAGAAAAAGTAGATGAGAGAATTAGAGACACAATGTTTCACTGAAATACTCACAGAGGTATTGCATCCGTAACCCTCTTATAATTTTTGTTTTTTTCAGTGTGGGAATATACTTCATTTGGTTTTTTTTTTCCAATAACATAATTTTAATATTCTGAAAGCTATTTTTAAAATATAAAATTTATTATAAAATGTCTCCCTAGCTTTATGCCTTTCTGTCTCTTCCTGCACCATTCGCATTCATGTAAAAAACAAATAAATAAAAGTCCACCTTTTAAGATTATTGAATCAAGTCAAACAATATCTAGAAGGCACAAAAGTAATGTCCCAAAATTATAAACATTATTGAAATGTTCTCAAGCAAAAACACTCTCCTTTATAATATACTCAGGAAATCTCGCCCAATTACACAAAAGTGCAAGAATCATACTTTTTTTAAAAAATAAATTTCTTACAATATGTAGAAATAGTTTAAAAGTGCAGGATGGGCTTTGAGACAAGCAGCTCATTAAAAAATACAACATCTGGCCTCCAGGGGGCATCAAGCACTAGGTTAATTTCTTCCAGAAACAAGTAAAGGGTCGGTCGGCACTGTGGCAGAACATATCATTATAAAACTGTTGCCTCACAGCTCCCAGGTTCCAAGTATGATTCACTCTTACGGTTCTTTCTCTGTGGATTTTTCACAGTCTCCCTACGACTATGTGAATATATGTGTGTGCTCCTCTCACTATGAAGTGCAGTTCTGGCAATATTCATTGATTTGCTTTTCTCAATTTGTTTCTTGTTCTACAATAAACGAGTTTAATGTCCAGAGCAGCATGCTGCTCTCTGCCTGCCGGAACCTGTTGGTTTAGTTTCTAATGCACTGCCCCCCTCTACAGAACAAAGTGGTCAGCGCTTAGAAGAACAAACAGGCACATAGTAATTTCCACACTTATTCATTTAAATTACTGGTTGTTGTACTGACTATTAGTAATTAAATCAGCACCAGTTTAAATAGCACATGCTTAGTATTTATTTTAGAGAATATACAGTATTGTACACTAAACTAAAATGTGTGTGATGCTATAAAAATGCTTAATATGATTGGCACTGCAAGAACCTGCAAAAATCTATATTATTATGATAATGTCATCTTTTGTTTTGGAAGATTTATGTTCCAAAGCATTGTCATGTTAAAAAAAAGAAGAAAAAAAAATTGGTCAGAAATGCTGCATCATGACTGGCTAGTTTTGATTAACTGCTGAGATAGACAAAGAATTCAAAGATTATCTGCTGGGTATTGTAATTACACTGTACAGGAAAGAAGCAGTATGATAAAAAACACTACTGAGCAACATGTTTCAAGCATAGCTCTATCAGTCTCTGCACTGCATATATACTGCTGTGTTGCTTGGCTTAACTTAACTTAACTAGAATATGTCTGATATAATCTCATTAGTCACATCTCTCCTTTGTTAATTGTGTTAGCTCATAACTAATATTTCACCTTTGAAAAAACAAATATGTCTTTTTTAGCAGCTTTTTGAAGTCCTCCTCATGATGCTATACAATATGTACCCTGGTATACTTGTATAACCACTTGCTTTGCAGCTTTTGTTAATCTGCACTGGTGAAGAGCACGACATATACTGTAAATGCATTTGTAGCCAGCTCAGTATCCTACAAGCTAACTACTAACAAGCAGGCAATGTGTTAGATGATTCATCCCAACTGGTGGCTTCATAAAAGTGTTGTTTGTTTTAAGCCTGTTTCGCCTCTCTGGTTTCAAAAATCTATTTTTAAAAAATAACAGAATCCAAATGAACGAGTTAACTTTTTCTGCCCATCATCAAGGAAATAATAATAAACTGATATACAGTACTTTTTTATATAGAACTGTGTGATGTTGAAAAGGAAACAAGCAGTAAAAAACAGTTAGGACAACAAATATAAAATAATATATTGCTTTAGGCCATATGCAAAAGTTATTTTTTTTACTTGAAATCATGGTCACTTGCTGGGAATTAATATCTAAGACGAAAGGATTACATTTTTTTTCAAAAGCAAAGTAATAAGTGGACAGAAATCAGAATGCTTTAGACACTGATGCAGAATAGGATTATAATCCTGGTCTGTAAAGGGAACACAAAATGGATAAAAAGATTTCAGGAACAGCTCTGGTTTTATTAAGGGATTTAGACCATTGAATCCCATCACCAGTAAATTACAAAGCAAGCAGGAACTGTGAACAAAGGTGAATATGTGTATGTTGTGATTTATTTATTTATTTTTTTTGGAATTCAATCATTAAAATAATGCTAAAGTCACATCTTGTATAATGTACCTGCCATCCATTAGGTGGTTTTAGAAATGAAAAACTGATGAAATGTATTTTTGATTGCTTGACCCCGTGTCACAAAGGTATAGAAGAAATCTCTTGCTTCCCTCGCAGATCATAATAATGAATCACCTTTGCCTTGTCGTAATTAAACATATTAGATTAACAATTTTATTTAATTTACACTTTGAGGACACAAGAATCTACAACTGAACTGTCAGAAACACAAAAGGAACATTCTACCAAACAGGTCAAGATCTACATTTTCAAACACCATGGTGGCCTAAAGCACTTGTTAATAAGTATGATACACATGTTGAAGTGCTTTCATTTGAAGAAACTACAATGCAAACGGAGTTTGACTTTTCTCATGGATCTACAGGTACCTCACGTTTTGTCATTGTTCTAATCAGAAAGAACAAGTAGTTTAAACTCGGATGATGATCAAAATAAAATGAGCTCTTATTTTCTTACAATTGTAATTATCTAACACAAACCAACAACAAGCAGCACTAATATTACCTTAGTGATTACTGTTATGAAACAATCAAATGAGCAAATATCTAGTGATTCTTCTGCTGATGGTTGTTTGGTGTGCATCAGATCTCACCAGTATACATTGTCTTGTTGCAACTCTGCTCTCTCACATCCTTCCATTCTTTACGGAACCTGCTACATCTGAAAATCCATTTCATATAGCTAGCATAATGTTGACACTTTAGTACAATTTTGAGAGATACAACGTTCCGTCGTCATCCTCATCATCAGATAGTTAAGCAGTATTATATGAATTAAGTACAAAGGATTGAAAAGATTGCAACATTTATGAAAGACAATATGCTGACTCCTAAGTGCACTAAATGAAATGCAAAAAGTGGCGTAAGCGTTAATGTCCTCTCATCCCAACACGTCAATAAGTTACATCAAACATTATCTATTTAGTTCTTAAAGCTATGCCTTGATATTTGTGAGAGGGTTGTGTGGTATATTTTTTAACTGAATGGGTTGCAAGAAGAAATTTAATGTGTTTTGATCCATGCTGAGGCATTGCTTACATACTATGCGTAATAACGGTAAACGTAAAAAGATGATAAATACAGTCAATGCCAGCGGCATAAGGCAAAAGCCACGAGACTCCAGACGGGACGCCTATTTCACACATAACATATTCACCCGTAACGTAGCAATTTCGAATCACCGATATTTTTGTTCAAGGCGTTTGCCATCCTTTAGTAAAAGCGTTCATTTTGAATCAGGTTCATGAAAAAATACATAAAGGAACAAACAGAAGAATAATGAAGTGTACCCAATTTAAAACCGGAACACATTCCTTTTAACAGCTCCCGCGGTTATTCAAAATGATGATTTTAGATCAGATCTTAACGATGGACTCTAAAACACATTATAATGCTTGGATTCTAAGTCCAGTCGGAGGATTCTTCATTACAGACGCGCAATAGTGCATGCCTCGTGTCCACTGCAGATGCAGAGGTCTGTCGGTTTATTTCACCGCTGTCTCTCCCGAGAGTGAAGAATGGTGTTTCCTCTTACCTTCTTCATAAGAATAAAGAAACGTACGTGTAATATTGCCAAAATCAGCCTATGAATAAACCTCATCCGCTTTACCGGAAAGTCTGTCTTAACGTGTGCGTTACCATCGGGTGCTGCAGCTTATGCGGCTCTCAGAGCTTTTCGCCTGAATAAAACGAACCAAGGAAGAAGGTGAGGAATTACAGAAACTCGCACGCGTACTATGAGAATCCCAGATATAATCAGTTGGTGTTAAAGAGACACACACACAATCGCACGTCAACGATGGGAGTGTTATAAAAAAAATTAAATAAAAAAAAAAGTCACGGTGAGTTTAAAATAGTGATTCTGCTAATTTGTTATAATCTTGCCTCGTGTGAGAAAGCGCATATCAGTCATTTTGGCAAACTGCTGAACGGTGGATGTTCAAGTTCCTAACTTTTACATCCTGGCAAAATTTAAAACGTACATACAATTTAAAATTGAGGTGGGGACCCGACTTATCAAATCAGAGGCTAAAGTGAAGAAACAACTAGAGCTGGTTTACATTTGAAAGAAAAAAAAAACAAACAAACAAAACATGATTTGTGCATTTGGAAGAACAAATTCCGTAAAATCCTTTCTCCAATTACTCTGTCAAAACTAACAGTTCTAATCACACACTCCCTGAACTGATTTGTTAATCCCACCCTCGACGCCAAACGCGGATCAGTGATTGGGGAAGAGGCCGCATGGGCTGGGTCTGTCTCTTCATTGCTCATTGGTTGGCAGGAGATCAGTAACAATGTTTAACGCACTATGAGGTGAACAGAGTTAGTCAGCGAGAGGCACTGGAAGAGAGAGAGAGAGAGAGAGAGAGAGCGAGAGAGAGGGAGGGTGAGAGAGCAAGAGAGAGAGAGAGAGAGAGAGAGAGATGTAGGTGCACAGTGTAAAATAATAATCCTCGCATCTTCAACTGTTGATGTGACACGGAACAGCCACACATCATTTCCATTCAGGAAATTTGAGATTTTAAAGCAAACCTCGCCTTTGACTTTCTCAGCTATTTCTTTACATTTCGGGACTAATTAGAAACTGGCAAGGGCAACGCAAAAAGAGGTACATTTTTACCCTGCATCAATGCAGTATGCGGGACACTGACGACTGATCACAATGTTAATATCCCTTCTGGATCTATATTTTCTTACTGGATCTTCACCCTCTGCTAAGCATTCTTCAGGGTGGAATTTAGTGACTTGCTGAAAAAAGGAGGCGTGAGTGGAAGCAATCCGCTGCATTACAATCAGAGAGCAATTGTGAATCCTCGCTCATTGATATTGCCAGCATTACTTTCTGGACCAGTTTACTTGAATGCACGCTCACCAGTTCGCTACAAAGGGGGGTAGAGAGGAAAGAAGAGAAGAGAACTGATGCAGGCTGGGACAAAGCATAACTGCGTGAGTGTCAAAAGCCAAGTATTTAACCGAACGATATGTAAAGCGGTCCATAGGATTAGATTTTTTTTTTGTTAATAAAGTGCAGGGCAATGAAGCGGTACGCTGCGAGTTAATACGACTTAGCCTCTGATTCAGAGAGTGGATGCAACAGCTTCTCCAGTGGAAGCCCTGAGGGTCCCCAAGCCCTCTTGCAGAGAATAATTTTAAGGGGAGAAAGGGGCACTAGGGGAGCAGTTTTTTGATGGTTATTTAGGTAAACACCCGCTGACAGTGTTCCATGTTTGAGCACTATGTAGCCTTGGTGCTTATGTCGCTTTAAAAAAATAAAGGGGAAACCGAGATGGCCACGGTGCAGATATTTGAATGTAATAAGAATTTCTAAAACTATTGCGTTGTTGCTCATTTCTATATCACGTTTCACCGTTCAACGTATTGTTTGAATAACCGTAATATAGAATTAATACAATTTCGGATAATAATTGTCTTAATATATTTAAGATGACTTGTTTTTCGCAGTCGTAGTATTAGCGCAGAAAAACGTTGAATAAAAAAATTGAGAACATTTGTAACATATTGTGTAGTGGAAGGTTTGCAACCTGCTGCTTTTTTAGACTTATGGAATAACATACAGCGTGAGAAATATTCAAACAAACCTGCGTTTTCATAAACAAAAAATCGGTATTTTTAATCGATTGCATCTAGCTTGCCAATTACAATACGCCTTAGCCGAATGCTTTATATGAGCCCGCTAAACGGCAGCCCAGGTTCCACTAGCAAATCGGAGCTCCCTTTATCATTTTGAACGAGTAATCCAATTAAATGTACAGTATACGGGCACGGTGCCGACGGTCCATAGCGAGCCGGCAACAGATAATACATGATTTATTTGTAATAGTCCTTCACAGAAAACCAATCAGGCACCTTAGGTTAGAATCGATTTTTATTGCTTCCCTACCACCGACACTTAAAATCCTTAGCGTTATTTTCCCTTTTTTTTGTATTTCAGAAGAGAAAAAACGCCGCGACTGTTGCATCGGAGCTCTGCGAGTGAAGACCTGCGCCCTGTTAAGCGGGGCTGCTTATGGGCGTTTAGCTGAAAAGAAGGCACTGCATTTGAATTCAGCGGCTGTGCAGCACCATCCCTTGAAAATTGTTAAAGGAAAGCAGCTGTATTTAAGCACATTTATGGATTGACCATTCCTGCCGCAGCATTTGTATCCCTCTCCCATCCATATCACTGTGAACCTGATACATCTGCCTAATGACAATTATTACTACGAACGATCATTTTGTTGTGCAGATCAACAGGTTTGCAAGTATAGCCAAAATCTCGATAACAACGTAAAGCGCGCATTCGGAGAGAGGGGGATGTACCTTTCTGTTTTATTTTTCCTTTTTCTGTGGGCGCAAGCCCTGACATCGAAAAACCTTAATTATTCTGTCCCAGAGGAGCAAGGGCCTAGGTTTCAGATTGGCAGCATTGCCAAAGATGCCAGGCTCGGACCTGCGGACCGAAATAAGAAATCAAACTTTCGGGTTTTGGAGAATTCCGCACCACATCTTATCGACGTGGACCCCGAGAGCGGAATGCTGTACACCAAGCAGCGCATCGACAGGGAAACACTGTGCAGACGAAACCCCAAGTGCCAGCTCTCTTTGGAAGTGTTTGCCAACGACAAAGAGATCTACATGATCAAAGTGGACGTCCAGGATATAAACGACAATGCTCCCAGCTTCCCATCGGATCAAATTGATATTGACATTTCGGAAAACGCAGCGCCTGGGACTCGCTTTCCCCTGACAAGCGCGCACGATCCCGACTCTGGTGAAAACGGGCTAAAGACTTATCAGATCACCCGTGACGATTACAATCTTTTTTCACTGGACGTAAAATCCAGAGGAGACGGGACTAAGTTCCCCGAGTTAGTCATCCAGAGACCTTTGGATAGGGAAGAGCAGAGCCATCACACCCTTATACTGACGGCTTTGGATGGAGGAGAACATCCCAGATCAGGGACGGTACAGATCAACGTGAAAGTTATCGACTCCAATGACAATAGCCCATCGTTTGAACAGCCTTCCTACACTGTGGAAATCCCTGAAAATGCCCCCGTGGGCTCGGTTCTAATAGATTTAAACGCTACAGATCCGGATGAAGGCACCAATGGGCAGGTTGTTTATTCTTTCAGCAGCTACACGCCCGACAGGATCCGAGAGCTTTTCTTCATTGATCCTAAAACAGGTGTCATAAAGATTCAGGGGGAAATTGACTATGAGGAAAGTGGAATAATTGAGATTGATGTTCAGGCAAAGGATTTAGGACCCAATCCAATTCCTGCCCATTGTAAAGTCACAGTCAAAGTAATTGATAAAAATGACAATATGCCCTCAATTGGTTTTGTTTCAGTCCGGCAGGGGGCCATTAGTGAGTCAACCCCCCCTGGCACTGTCATTGCCCTGGTTAGGGTGGCAGACAAGGATTCAGGCAGAAATGGTCAGCTCCAATGCAGAGTGCTGGGCAATGTGCCTTTCAGACTTGAAGAGAACTATGACAATTTTTACACTGTAGTCACAGATAGGCCTTTAGACAGGGAAGTCCAGGACGAATACAATGTCACCATTGTGGCCAAAGACAATGGGGTTCCACCCCTCAATTCAACCAAATCTTTCACAGTTAAAATCTTAGATGAAAATGATAACGCGCCCCGTTTTACTAAACCGGTTTACCTTCTGCAGGTGCCAGAGAATAACATCCCCGGGGAATATTTGGGCTCAGTTCTAGCCCATGATCCAGATATGGGCTTGAATGGGACTGTGTCATATTCAGTTTTGCCATCGCATGTAGGGGATGTGTCCATTTACACGTATGTGTCAGTGAACCCCACAAATGGAGCCATTTACGCATTAAGATCCTTTAACTATGAGCAAACTAAGTTTTTTGAGTTTAAAGTCCTGGCAAAGGATTCAGGGTCACCTCATTTGGAAAGTAATGCGACTGTCCGGGTCAGCGTTTTAGATGTTAATGACAATGCTCCTGTGATCGTTTTACCACTCCTGCAGAATGACACAGCTGAAATTCATGTACCTCGAAACGTCGGGGTGGGCTACATTGTGACCACAGTAAGAGCTGTGGATAATGATTATGGAGAAAGTGGGCGGCTGACTTATGAGATTTCCGATGGGAATGAGGATCACTTGTTTGAGATAGACTCAGTTACTGGGGAGATCCGGACTGTGCACCCTTTCTGGGAGGAAGTAGCACCAGTTGCTGAGCTCATAGTAAAAGTGACAGATCATGGAAAACCCACCCTTTCTGCTGTGGCTAAACTGATCATTAAAGCCTATACTGGTTCCCCACCAGAAGGGGAGCCACGGATAAATGAGGAGCAGCATCACTGGGACATGTCATTGCCTTTAATCGTCACTTTGAGCATCATTTCCATCATCCTACTTGCTGCCATGATTACCATAGCTGTAAAGTGCAAGAGGGAAAACAAAGAGATCAGGACTTATAACTGCAGGATTGCAGAGTACTCACATCCCCAGTTAGGCAAAAACAAGAAGAAAAAGATCAATAAGAACGATATCATGTTGGTGCAAAGTGAAGTTGAGGAGAGAGATGCTATGAATGTCATGAATGTGGTCAGTAGCCCCTCGCTTGCCACTTCCCCTATGTATTTTGATTATCAGACCAGATTACCCTTGAGTTCACCCAGGTCAGAGGTTATGTACCTGAAACCCACCTCTAACAATCTGACTGTTCCTCAAGGACATGTTGGCTGTCACACCAGTTTTACAAGCTCTGTGACAAACACAACTGAGACTCCAGTTAATAGGATGTCAATAATTCAGGTAGGAAACAAAATTTACATCCATCTTATACCCCCTTAATTTAGTCTCCACCTGTTCTTCTTCCTTTCTCTCTTACAGCTCTTTATGTAAATGCTCTGAAAAGAAATAGCACACTTTAAAGTGAAAAAGCGTGTTTCCAGGGGTTTTATCATGTGAGCAAGACAGATTGTTAGTTCTGTTGAAACCGCGGATTGTGATTTATGTCGAAATCTAAGCTTTATACACATTCACAACCTTATGCTGTGCTACATTTATATGGTAATTTAAGAACACACCATACTTGTTCTTATCTTTTTCCTGAGGATTTGCTGTGTTTTTGATAATATGCAAGTCAAAACACTTCTCAGAAGTCTAAAAATAAAAAAAAAGTAAAATTAACTTCTATCCATTGTTTTCTTTAAATTGTGTACCTGACTTTACTGTTAGAATAAGAATAGTTAAACTGAAAAAAAAGAGGTTGGGGGTGTCACAAGTACCTTTGTGGGGACTGCACAATTTCTTTTTTAGCATTTAGTAGATAAAAATAGCTTATTTAGTAACGAGTCATCAAAGAATTTTATGGCCAAGGAAGAGTGTCTGGCATTGAGATCTTAAAGACTTCACTAAGGGACATCACGTAAAAACACATTCAAGCATTCCTTCTTTCCGGAAGGTGTTATTCCAGTCATATCCTGGCAAAAATAAGCCCTTTCCGAATGTGTTTATTTGCCTCACAGTGTGCACATTTCCTAAGTAAACAGAGCCGCTTTCCATCTGACAGGTTTGGCGTGTGTGTGCGTGTGTATGTGCGTGTAAGCTTGCAGCCGTGTATGTGCATTTCCTTACCATAAATGTCATTTTTTTTTATATGCATATGCATTTTGTTTTTTCAGCAAAGAGGTCAAGGCACTTTGGAAAGTAGGTCTGTAAAACCTTCTAAAAACTGTTAAGGTATACTTGCTTTCTACATTCCTTGTTAATGCTGCTTTGTGAAGAGCTATTTCACTAAGCCCCTGACAACTACTGCATATCCCTTGTGCTAAGCCTGTTTTAAGCAATTTGAAATCTGTCATGTCAGACAAGGCTAAAGTCCTACTTAAAACACTGTACACTAGGTATAATAATCATATGCAACCTGATAGATTACTAGTGGTGAGCTGCTGACATGTTCTACTATAACATATGTTAGCAGATGATGAATTTTTGTTTTTTGCTCTTTTTATTTTTGCGTATGTCTATGGGATTTTCCCCTGTAGGATGATAGTATACTGTTTAGCCTCACCAGGTTTATAAATAGACTGGAAATCCAATTCAAAAAGAACAAGGGAACAGTTGACGAAGCATGGTATCCATGCTCTCTAATGGCTACATCTGCAATAAACTTTTAAGGCGACATCTATTGTATTACTAAAAACATCCTCATGTATTACATTGTATAATATGTTAATAAAGATAGATAGATAGATTATGTACTATATTAATAAAGGTAGGGAAATAGATAGACAGATAGATAACATTCATTGTGAAGAAACTCTCCATGCAAATGCAATAGGCACCTTTTTAATAGTTTAAAACTATTATTTAACTTTCATTAGATGCATCTTGCTGCTTAAGAGAAAAAACGTCCTGTTTTCTCCTTCAAAATTATAGCTGGTGCATTAATTTGAAATGATGAAATCAAAAGAAATATATATTTTTTACACTGCTTGTAACACAAGTGCCTTGCACAAAAAGACATTCAGCAAACAGAACACTTACAGCAACAAATTGGCTTAGATGAAGCCTTTCAACTCTTGAGGAAAAAAAATGGGTGTGATTGAATTAATGCCGGCTTGATAAAAGATATTCATGTCACGTGTCTGTCTGGCACTCCTGACTGGGGAAGTTTTTGTTTGTGCGGCAAATAAAATGACCGACCTATGACACTCTTTCAGATTCTATCTGCACATAATGAACATGTGTATTCAGTTATTTACAAGCATCAACACGGGCAGATATCCAGGATCACATTTCTAATGACGAATTGAGAGTATGGAAGTGGGTAACTTAAATCTGACAGAGTAGCTGTTGGAAAATAGCAGGAAACACACTCAGAATTCCCTTTTATTGATCTATAGTTGCATTATCTTTCATTACTGAGGGGGTGTGAGGGGGCATGAAAAGGGAATCTACAAGGTCACCTTAAATCTTTTCTTGATACTAACAGGGAATAATCAGTGTTTTTATTTCAGTAGAAATCACTTACCCGTACTTCCATATGAGAAGGCTTTGCATTTAGAATGAAGAACTAAAAAAAAAAGTGTGAAACGTGGCTTCTTATCTGGCATAGCAAAACAAAAGCCGTAATTTGATTTGTATAGAATTATTGAATAAGAAGATGGATGGCTTGTAATGATGCTTAATTCAAGTTAAAGCGTTAAAGCTTATTACTTAGATTTCAAGAGTGGTTAAAATGAAACCAGCATGGCATTTCTCAAGCTACTGAGCATTATATATATAATCTCCGCAAGCATGTCATCCTTTATAAAGTAATTGAATGTTTACTTGTGTATTCCTGGAGCGTAAAGGGGAGGGCAATGGCAATCCACAGCACTTTTCGGTGTTGCGTGCTTCAACTTTATAATGAGCATGCTACCTAGTGTTTTGAACTAAAGCTAAAGCAGAGACACATTGCTTGCTTCAGATCAGAAGTCTGACTAGAATCATTTCAGATTTTTTACCAACCTCCCAGAGCAGTGCCAAAGATGTAAACATTGCAACTTCATCACTCAACACTATCCATCCATTTTTTTTTTGAGCCTTCTAATCGAGTACACTGTGACGGAAAGCTGAAGCATTTCTCAAAAGTCCAGGACAGGACACCAGTCCATCGCAGGGTACAGTTAACTAACAGAATTTTAATGATTATTGTACCTGATGAAAGGCAAAAAAACATAAGAATCAAGTTTTAAAATAAGGAAGCCTATGTCTGTCTTATAAATAGAAAGATGTTTGGTAAAAGAGGCAACAGATTTAGGACATTTTGTTATATCAGTTCCTTTGACCTTCCTTTTTTTTTAATTTCACTCATTTATTTCTATTCTGCAGCCCGCTGAGAATGTTTACGCTTAAAAGCCTCTCGAATGAAAGAGCCTAACTGATCTTTTTCTCATCAGCATTCCTTACAAACAGCAAGACAGTATCCAATAAATTCTCCTCTAGGTGGAGTCTAGTCTACCTTATGGCAAAATCTGCAACAGCCTGAGTCTGCACTCTGTAGAGTGAACGACTGCAGTAATTTATGTGTTCAGTGTAGTATCCAAAAAAAAAGTTTATCTCTTTTGTTAAAAAAAGAAAATGTTTCAGTATCTCTAAAGGTGTACTGTTTCAGGGTAGCTAAATGTGCTGCCTTTTTGTTTTAGCCTAAAATGCTGCTTTCTGTCTACAAACATTCCTACAGGTTTGACCCGTTCTATGGCATTTTTTCGGGTTTCTGCCAAGATCCGCATTTTTTTTAATTATACCTGAAGCTGTCAGATGAAATGATTGGAAGCAGGGAGGCTTAACTGCTGTGGGACCTCTTGTGTTTAAAGGGACCCTGCTGCTGTACAATTTATCAGCGGGGCTGGGCTATAGTACACAGAGGTCAATTGACTCACCCAAGGTCAGGCAGTCAGACGGGGCCGTAATTCACTCAAGGGGCTTCAGCTCACGTCATCTCTAAAGGTCATTAACACCCAGGGAGTGAATTACTACTTTCTCTAGACTTAATGGTTTCTCACACTGGTATTATCCTCTTATGATTCATTTCAGGTTTACTGAGACAAAGGGGACCACACACATATTTTAAGGTGGTTTACTAAACAAAAATGCAATAAGAAGGCAAATTATTAAGAGGTATTGTTGTTATTGTTATAATGGAATTTGCTGCATGGTTTTGTAAGGGAAATGTTAAGTACCTGTGATCTGTTCCACTAAAAATTCATTGAAATCACACAAAAGGAAACAAATGCACTGATTTCATCTGTAAATAGTAAAGCCAGATGTTGTTCTATGAAAGACGGGTTAAATAATTAATATGAAGAGTCATGCTTTCCAGATGGCCCAGTAAACAAACAGGGTTTATTTTTTTTTTCTTTTAATCTGTTATTATTCTACTGTACAGTCTAAGCTGGTTGTCACTGAGTTAAATAAACCAGGACTGTTAAGCAATGTGACGTTTGGATTTGGAAATCTTAAAACAAAAAACAAAAAAAAGAAGGTGGCAGTCTTGACTGGGCACTAACAAGAACTGCTGCATTGGACCTCAGACTCTTGTGGGTTTGAGGGAAAACTCAGCAGGAACTGAGCTGTGTCTTCCACACTTTAATAGCCTGGCCATATTTCCTGCTAGTGCTGGCTGGAAGTAAAAAGCAGTTGAAAAAAAAAATAAGCTGGCGGCTGTTTAGTAGTTAGGAGGATGTGTGCAAATCCTTTTCCCTTTGGACACTCGGTGTTGGGCAGGCAAAGGTATTGGAGCATTTAAACAAGGAGAACGACTGATCAGTATTAATGAAAGAAAGTGGGAGTGTGAGGAAAATGAGCTTAATTGGTGTAATTTTACTTGCTGATTCTGTGTGTTGTGCTGTGTTTTACTGCTCTGTCTGTTCTTCGCTGTATTTACAGCACCATTAGAGTGATCTCAAACACTTTGATATGTTTACGTGATATTGCTGTCTGGTTGTTTGAGTCAAGTTTGCATACTTCTAGTTAAAGTATACAAAAAAGTCAGAATTTGAATTGTTGCTTGCAAAGTAATGGGAATAAAACCATTTATGATGTATAAAATTGAAAATTCATCCCACTGTGAAAGTGCTTCTTATCTTTCAAAATCAAAGGTGTGTTATTGTTTTCCGTATTTATTTATTTGTCTTCACGATATGTTGATAAAATAAAAATACTAATTTGGTAGGCTTTTGAAAATTAAAGACGTACTACCAAACACTTGGGGCAATGAACCTTATGTGGCATAGTGGCTAGTGGGAGAAAATATAATTATTGCTTATATTGATTGACCATGCTGAGGTAGGATTCATCATTCGTTTGGACCTACGGTTTTTAGTCACATTCTGATGCTAATTACACCATTCAGATTTGTCTGTCAAATGGCAAAGCTGAGTTGAAGACCCTGGAGTTTATGAGCTATAAGGAGGGAGGTTTGCACTTGTTGCTATCAGAGAGTAAGTTAGTATTAAGTCAATATTTTGTCAAGAGCCTAGACTATTGGAAATAAAGGTGACAACAGGTTGCTAGAAAGAAGAGTTTACTCAGATCATCTGCATGTGTTTAACGCTTCTACATTGAATGATTTTATTAGCGTTGTTGCAGCTTACTTTGACTTGATGGAATTGGGCGTTTAAGGAAATGGCAGTTGGTTACAGCGTACATCAGTTCAGTCAACGTTAAATTTAAAAGTGTGACATTGTCAAAAACACACTGAAATTTCTCAGATAGTTTAATATCTACTATTTCAGTAGAGATGTGATTTAAGAGGTGTTCTTTTCATGCTTGCCCCAAATATAACAGACTTCTGCTCTCATTTTAAAAGAAAATGGGTTTTACCTAAATATCACCTAATGTAGTGTCTGCACATATTAGGCTAAAACATTGCCTTTCAATTAATTAATTTGAATATAAGATATTGTCAAAATGACATACTGTATATGGAACAATGTATGTGAATGACACATGCTTTAAAATTCACAGAATGGCTAAATAAATTGCTGTTATAGAGTATAAGATAAATGTGCAGACAGAGGGGATAGAGGGGAACTTCAAGGGCAAAGGCATAGTTCAAATCAGTTATCAAGGATTGATAATAGAGCATTACAAATCAAGTGGTGGATGTGTTTCCCTTCTAATTTCATTTTTATGGTATATTTCCTTTCTGCTATATAGAATATGTTCCTGGTGTGGAAGGAATGAACACTGCAGGGAATATGTTAAGATCACTTTCTTTCTTTCTTTCTTTCTTTCTTTCTTTCTTTCTTTCTTTCTTTCTTTCTTTCTTTCTTTCTATTCTAAAGCTTTTCAGAGAGATGATTAAGATAGGAATGGAGGTTACCTTGGACACCTCCCTATTTTCTAAACATTGTCTTCATCAACATTTTTCTTTTGCACCTCTGTTTAGGACTTGATTGCATTTTGCACACCTACTTGCTGATGTGCCTGATGCATGTTCCACAGTTTTTCTTTTTCTTACATTTCCCATTTGGCACCTATTTGCTAAAAAAAAAAAATATGTTTTTTTGCAAGTGTGTTTCCTTCAGTGAATAAAAAAAAAACAGTTTATCCAGGAATACATCAAATTTGTTTTACAAAAATGTGTTGTGCATGTCATTAGAGAAAGCATATTTTCATATTTAGCCCTTTTAAAGTCTGGCTGTTACAATCCAAAGAAAAACTACATCAATTAAATTTTCTAAGAGCTGCCTAATGATAATCCTATTTCAGGCATATTGTTTTTCATTATCTTGTATACTAATGTCTCCCATGGTAAAAGGTGGCAGCATCTTTTTTTATTGTAATAAATAGCAAAACTATATTTGTTCTCATTTAGTTAAATTGCTATAATATAAATGCTGGGGCATTTTTATTGTTATTATTTCCATATAACTATAAAATGAGGTGAATCTGTACCGAATGCTACTCTCTGTGCATAACATTTGTTTTAATGAATGCACCTCCATTATGGCTGGAAATAATTTGTTTTTCTTTGGTTGTACATTTTCAGTCTTTCGTATTGATTACTGCCATAGAACAATGATTTGATGTCCAGTTGTGCCCATCTCAGTGTCTTGTATCCGGTGAACTGACAGATATTTAACACCAAAGGTTCAAGGCGGTTAAACAGGATTCATTGTATAGGCTATGCATAATTGATGGTACATTATCTCAATCAGAAGAACCAATTTGTGCACATGAGGTGCAGTTATGAATGTACTCTGGTGATCGCTATGAGAATTCTTTGTATCTTAATGGAGAATGCAATCCTTGTCTTTTACGCACCTCTTAAATATTGTGGGAATATTTTACTGATGCAGCTGGTTGTTTTAGTGTATATTTTGACATATTGTATAAAATTAGATTCAAAATGATGCCATTATCTCTTTTGGTGCATGCATTCTGTGCTTTTCTGTGATGTGAGTTGCTATTCAACATTTTTTTTTGTCAGATCATTTTTGAAAAGAAAGAAAAGAAAAAAAAAGAGCATTCACTTTAGTCAAAAACAAACTCTTTGACTCGACGGCGCAGTGTGCCCGAGTTAATTAATGCTCAACCAGTGAGCTCTGCAGGGGAAACTCATAAAGAAAGCTGTCTTTTTTTTCTTCATGTATGGCTTGGCAACTCTGGGGCTTATGAGCATTGCATGCTGAATCGGCGGGGATAGAGCGCTGGTGGCACCTGCCTCCTCTCTTGTATAAGATTTCAGATAGCATACCCATGTCTGATTTGCAATAGCAATTTGCTTCCTGCTAGGATTTACTTGCCTCCAAAGACTTGCAGTCAGCCTCCCCCTGTGGTTTTCTATAAAGACACACCGCATGGCTGAGCCTGTGCTTACCTGTGGATTAGACAAGCAGCGCTTCCCCATCCGTATGTCAAGATACCTAAGAGTTAACTGCATAATTCACATGGGTGCTGTAATTTCTCTTTTCGGAGTCACGTCATTTAGTTTGGTCCTTAAGACCTGAAGAAGCCCTCTGTGATAGCTGCCAGGATAAATATCCTACTTTTATTGCTTTAAGTGAATTGATTTTGAAACAAAAGATATTATAATACAAGAGGTGCTCAGATCAGCAGCAAGCTTTTCTTTAAGAGTTTCCATTTAGTGTATTTGTAAATCCTTAGGACCTGGGAAGCAGCTATGTGGAAACCCTGCGGCTGTAATGCATTTTTTGAGAGCTTGCCATAGATTTTTATTAGCACTTTACAGACATGCTAAGACTTCCCCTAGTGGCATTTCCACTTTGCGTGTCTTTATTCAAGACCTGTGTTATACCCTACAATATCCAAATTGTTGTGTGAGATACAATTTTTGCCTTGAAATCACATTTTAAAAATGAAATGTTGTTCAGAGTGTGTGAACTTTGTCCTTTCTGCACTTAGGGATGTGAGACTTTCTTTCAGAATCTTTATGTCAATTTCCGTACTGTTAATGTAGCTCCTTTCCTGAGGTGCATTATAGCTGAGGAGAATGGAATATGCTGTAGCTTATGAAAAGCAAAATAACCTGATATGAGCATGTTTTGGTGTGATAATAGGCTTGGCACAGCTCAGGTCCTCAAAAGCAGCCTGTAATAATTTCATGCAAATGTTATGTAAAGAAATAAGAGAAAGAAAACAATGACACATTTAACTGCATCACTGGAAGGTAAACATATCCCTTTCTTCTAAGTTTATATATACTGTATATTGACACATGAAAATTATTTTAAAACTCCACCAGTTTTGGGTAATTTTGTTCTCGTGTTTTTGACTGTATACTGTCATCAATATGCTCATAACCTGGGGTCACCTTTGTTTCTTACCACATTCTCAGCTTCTCATTTCTCTCATTTGCTAGGGAAATATATAGTTTGCATAATTGTTCATTGGAACATTTTGCATTTTTGTGCTTTAGCAGCGTGATAATGGAGCGTTAGTCAAGCAAGTGACAAACAATGTGATTGTTTTGATTCAAAAAGAAATGTGGGTGGGTGGAATTTGCTATGCTAAATAAATCCAGAAATGTGTTTCTGCTCGTCAGATGTAAGAGCATTGGTTGTTTAGGTGAAGTTTAGTGGACTGGGCCATTTTGGTTAATGTAGGATTTCCAATGTAATGCTCTGGACTGCTAGTCATCAAAACCAGGAGTGCTTTTATACTCTACTTCTGCTTAAAGTGGACACTTACGCCTTTCAATGGGGAGACTATTTTGGAAGTATTTCAGTGTTGCCTGTGTTGTGTATGTGTGGTTTGTGATTCTATCTTTAGGGTTTTGCTCAGCCCTTCTTAGAAATAGTATTGTTGACTCTTGTGAACTCCTAAGGGTCACTGGTCAGTCATCCCTCAAGTCACATAAATGCAAAAGTGGAAGTGAAACAAGAGGTGCTTCATTACAAAAGTAAGAACAGGGAACAAAGTAAAAAAACACTTGATATAAAAATTACATCCAGTAGCCTCTCTGAACTTATTTGTGCAGGTCAATCCCTTCATTATCCATGGAGTGACTGGTCCACTTACCCATTCTTTTATACTGTATTTAAAGCCTCCTTTCTTGTACCACTCAAAGCTCTCTCTGAGCTGACATCCCTCTCTTCCTTTCATCAGTTTAGCCCTTGCTATTGACTCACTACTTGGTCATCTGGTCACTAAGAAAGAGGAGGCTCTATATTCTAAATTGGGATGACTGTAGGAAACCCCCTGTGTTGCCACTGCTGTTCTTGGACTCCTAGAGTCTGTTATCCCCGTATGACATTCTGTGGTGGCCCCTGTTTGTTGCAATGTGACTACCTATGCTACCATTACCGTTCATGAAGTTACTTACATGTATGCATCTGACTTACAGAATAGTTTGCACCTCTTTTGTAAAGATGTTAACAAAGAACCACAAGAATGGGTTATGTAGAAAGAACTTGGTAAGAGTGTCAGAACAAGAATATAATATCTTTCAATTGGACTGTCTCTCTGTCACTGTCTTTTAGGTGAAGCACTTAAGGCCGCACATTATAAAGGAAATGATTTGATGTTACTTAGCACACCGATAAGTAAACAGTTATTTTATCCTGGTTGTTCACCTGGACAGTTCAACCACTAGCTGTACCACAGTTTGTACCTCTTTTTATAACAGATTTTGGAGAAACATAGTTTATACTCCCGTGACCCTGTAGTTAGGACATAGCGGGTTGGATAATGGATGGATGGATAGTTTATACTTTAATCAATAGAACTGAAGATTAGTTCCACTGTGATACATTTTATAATAATCAATACTTTAACATCATATGTAATTTTAATGTTGCTATGGGTAGGTGGAGTATAAGGAAGGGTCCCTTGTATAGGTGCTACCCCACCAAATCCAATAACAACATAGGTTCAACAAGCTGAATTTAAGACATTTCCATTAGAGCTGATTTCAGATATAAGGACTAAGAATTAAGAGTGCTGTCAACAGTGAATTCTTTAACTCCAGGGAACAAAGATCAAGAAAAAAGAAAACACTTGCTCTGATTTTTGAGAATCTGTAGTCAGTTCTGTATTTATAATCATTGTTCCTCAGTTGCTCTGACTTTATAACCAGTTCATCATTGTCTTACTGTGATTTTTGCAGGGAAAGACCTTTATTAGCAATAACATTTTACAGACAATGGAGTAAAATATAGCAGATAATATTCTGTTCTATACTGTACCACAGTGTGCTTTTATTTAGGCTTACCAATGTTTTGTGGTAATGGATCCCCTTTATTTTAGAAATAAAGTGACTGTATTCTTAAACAATTATTTAACACTTTTGCAAATCATAAAGTCTGTGTGCACCTACAGTCCCAGTATTATGCTTCATACACATACACATTTGCCATACAGATTGGTTGCTTTAGGTCTCTCTTGATGTCACTCCACTCTAATTATGAAATGAGGTTTCCTTTGAAGAAAGAAAACAATACTCAGTTGTGCTGTTCTGTTATCAAAGAAAGAAATCTGCTGCCTATTGTCTGGCGGATAGTTTTCATTTGTAGACTCCTTTGAATAGCTAAAAAGCCTTTGTATAAACAGGTTAAAAAGATATCTGAATGATTTTCTCTATATTTAGCTGACTTTTTTTAGAGAGTCTGTGATATATTATTTTGGCAGAGCTGTATTTTTGACTATTAACACATTAGCCTGACAATTAGTTCAGCCTCCTTCAGTCATAGCTGTTTAGGTGTCCTGTTATTTAACAGAAGTAGCTCCTGGAAATGCTGGGCTGTTTTGGATCCCGGATGTCTAGTTATGGTGATCTTTCAGCTTCAGATTAAATGGATTTTGATCAGTAGCATTGTATTTTCTTCACTGAAACTGAACAAGTGGAGAACAATGCTTATGATGCACACATGTTAGTATCCGGTGTGCCAATCATATTTTTTTTTTGACTGAACACCATTTGTATTGCTTATTAGAATAAATTAATTAGTGATGGATTTATCAGTTCTTAAATTCTAAGTAACCAGTGTCCACAATGGGTATAACTTTGGCCCTTTCTGATACAAACACCATCTACAAAGAATTGTACTAAACTGAATGAAGCATTTAATTTGTGTTACTTGTTATATTTACTATATGAGTCAGTACATCTATTCATTTTCTGTGAATTTCATGTAATCTGTCAGTGTTTGTGAATACTTACTTAGCTAAAATTTTAATAGTGAATTGTTAACACTAAGGAAACAAGTCAGTTGTGAGAGTTTTGAAATGTTTCATTTGCTGTAAAGTTTAAATATACATAAAGCCTTTGTCTCCAATTCTAAATCCCCCCGTGTCCCACATCAGGTTAATTTATCTGCCAGTGCTTGAAGTGTTACTAAATATTCAAGCAGTTGTACTTTCTTAATTTTATTCTTGGACAGTAAGGTGTTCACTATGGAAAATTTACCTTGGCTGGTTGATATTATAACTTTAGAAAAGTTGTAATGAGAACAGGTCTTTCAGCCCAACGATCTCGTCCATCCAGTTCATCTGGATTGTCCAAAATAACATAAAGTGAAGATCTGAAAGGCCCTGAAGTTCTAATCTCCACCACACTACTTGGTAATGTATTCGTTTTGTCTGTGGTTCATTGTATAGAGAAAAAAAATGCCCTTTAAAAGTTCTCAACTGTTTCAATGTGTTCTTGGTAGCACAGTGGTTACCAGAGATCAATGTTTCATTTCTGGCCAGGTCTCTTCTGTGCAAGTTTGCATGTTCTTCCTGTGTGCACGGGTTTTCTGAGGATACTTCAGTTTCTTTACATACGTGTACCCTAAATTAGGCTGGCATTAGTATGTGCATGAATGTACCCAGTGGTGGACTAATGTTGTATGAGACTATTATTCCATAAGCGAACTCTGATAACAAATAAGTGCTTATTTGATTGATTGAAATGTTCTGGAAACTGTTATTAACCACAATTATTTAAGTAAAGAATGTTAATAAAGCCAGAAAAATAAAATATATATTGAGTGGAGGGATAGATGCACAAGGTTGCCGAAACATGTCTTGTAACAGCATACTACATAAAAACATCTATGGAAAACAGGCACCTAAACATTTTTTTCAGAGATAAACTGCAAAATGCCTATACCTGTTCATCCTTACCAATCCACAATTTGTAAAGACCATTTCAGAGTGGTATTTCCCCACCTCATTGCCTATTTATTATAGACAACAGGGAAGAGTAGTACAGGTGGTTGAAACTGGAATATGCCAGTGTTTGGCTGCAAATGCCAAAGGTGTAAGTTGCTTCCATGCCAAGGAATGAAAAGAAGTTACAACAGACCATCCATCAATCTTAAGATTATTAAGTAAATAGCAAATCTCATCCTGCGCAAGAGCGCGTGAAAAGTTTTAATATGTATTTCTCATAAAATTCAATTCAGCTTATTCTTATTAAGTACATTTTCATTTATAAGCCTAGCATACTGTATATGTATACAAATATAGTATGAACAAAAAAGTAATGCAGCATAAGCCAAAGTAAAATGTTCAAATACAAATATGAAATATCATGCAGTATATACAGAGATAAACTTAAACAGTATGTTTAAGTGTTTATTCATCTGTACAGTGTGACACACTAACAAACTTCACTTTGAAGTGGAATGAGGTGGCTTAACTGAGACACATTTCTTTTGATATCACATATTTAGTACAAGCTTTCCCCCATGGCTTCGCCCGTGTAGAAGTGAAACAGGACAGTGAAGAGGGCCCTGCCTGGCTCCCTACTCCTGATGTCAGGCTTCCCCCTCCCCTTGGCCCGCACCCTCTGTCTCAGATTACCGAGAATATATTGCTCCTGCAAGCAAACTATGATTCTTAGTGTGATGAGTGAAGTTGCAAAATCCACCAGAATGTTCAAGCAAATTCTGGAAAAAAGGCCAATCTAAATCCCTTAAGTAGTTCTCTCATTTGCTAGCTAAGCAGAGGTAAGATACACCCCGAGTCTGGCGTCTGAGTGAGGAGGGTCCTGCCCGTTCCCTCAGCCCACTGCGTCTCTCTCGGATTGACGCGAATAAATCAGTACTGCAAGCAAACTATGATACTTAGCATGATGACAGAGGTCACAAAATCAACCGGAAAGTTCAAGCAAATTATAGAAAAAAACATAATCTAAATCCATTAAGTAGTTCTCTTGTGAAAATTGGACAGACAGACAGACAGACAGACAGACGTTGGATTTTATATATGTATATAAAGACAAAACCAATGAAGCCTTCATATTATCAAGTCATATTACCATCATGTCAATAAGCCACACTGAGATGAATAACCGATCTACTAATGTTTTATAAGTGTTATGAATACCAAAAGAAGCCTTTGTTAAGGTCACATGAGAGCAGATAAGTAATATCTGCATTTTTGCAGTACGTAAACTAAAGTGTTACCAATTATTTTAATTATTAAAGGGAATAGTAATTATGCTAATTATTAATTAAATAACTATGCTTTACATCAATAAAGCATTAATTAATAATTTAATTGATAAAATAGTATTTTCTTAAATAAAAGAAGGTTGATAGTGTGAGTTACATTTTCTTCTGAAAACATATACAGAGAAAAGAGAATTGGTCCCAGCACCAAATATTACAGCAAAATGTATGTACAATAGAAAATGGTGATTTAAAAAAAAATCATACTTTCTGTAATATCTACTCTACATAAACTATATAGTGACATACAGTGCAGCTGTAGTTATCAATAAAATAATTAAGAAATGATTCCGTATTATATTATTTCAGTGTTGGAGATGCTGAAATACAATTACCTAAAAGGTACAAGTGCACAGTAACATCTGTCATATGACTGACTTACTATTTTAATTTTATCTATCTATCTATCTATCTATCTATCTATCTATCTATCTATCTATCTATCTATCTATCTATCTATCTATCTATCTATCTATCTATCTATCTATCTATCTATCTATCTAAATTATTATGCAGTGTAGCATTCACAGCTCCACTCCACCTCTAAAGTGCAGTGTAGTTTTACTACTGATCCATTAACAGAGTCCATAGAGTACTCTGTATTAATTTACTCTGTTAAATGTGATAGATATATGACTATACTGTAACTTTAAATGTAATGTTTCAACAATTCGAACCTAATTTCTTGATTTAAATGTTTTTATTTAAACTGTGAAGTGATATTTAAGCAGAGAATTTATCTTTACTGAGTAAGTACATGTTTCTTTTACTTGTATGTGTTTTCTTAGAAAAGGATTTATCAACGTTGAGAACAGAACCTATTCAACAGAATCATAAAAATGAATGGTTATATTGTGGACTAGCAGATTAGGTAACCTTAACCCCAATGAGAATGTGTTGTAAGAACATTAACAAGTTTTTTTTCATTTTATGTGGACTCCTTTCAAAGAAGTTTGCTTTTAATGAATAGGATAGTCTTTTCCATTGTAATAGATGCCTTACAAAGGTCTAAGTTATGTATAAGAACTGTAGGTGTTTCTGCCCTGATTGTTGAAGGAAAAGAATACACTAAGATTGACTTGTGCAAGTCAGGGCTAAAGTTCAATTGCTGTATGCCTGACAACACAGAATGTAGATTAACCTTCACCATTTATACCAGGGGTCCTTTCCTGTGAACCACTGCAATAATACCATACGTCTCTACAAAATATCCTATTATTTTGAGATGTCTAAAGTAATTTATACATTGCCTAAAGCTGACAGCTTTACTCTACAGTTAGTTATTTTTCTTTATTTGTCTTTTGATAGAGCACAAGTAATTTAATTTTTTTCACTTTTATTTGTATTCAGTAAAGTTACATGAAGAGTTACAGGAAGCCTATAAGCATAACAAGGACATAAACGTTGATGTCTGCTTGATTGGTTTGAGTTTATGATGGCCTGTGTAGAAAAATTTTGCTTTTCAGTTTCTCATAAGTATAGATAGCTCAGCAAATACACTACTCTTTTTAATAGTTTATTATTTTTAAAATACATTAACAAAGCAGTCCTACCCAGCAGGTTAAATACCACTTACAAAATATCAATGTTTTTACATACTTATTGGTGGCAGGGTTTATCTGTTACCAGAATCAGTATTTAGTCGTAAAGACCTGTACCATGGTCAGCTGGAATTACTTCAGGAAAGACTTTAGTGCCGAATGAAGAGCTTTACAAAATAAAGATTAGTTAGTATAATTGTAAGTCTAATTTTTTTAATGGCTTTGGGCCAGAATGATGCTTAAAAAATGTTAAAAGATTTATAGATGCATACACATTGTCCTTTTTCTTGCTTCCTGCGATTCCAGTAAGAAAGCAAATATTTTCTAGGCCTATATTCCACCATGTGAAAATTACTGCTTTTTAACATGAATATTGTTGCTGTGTGGCATGAATTGTCTGCAATAAAATTATTTAGAAAGCTCAAATTATTAAATAATCAGATACATAAGACAATTTACGCTAATAACATTTAAACAGCTTGTATTTAAAACATGCTGTTTCTAGCTGCTTAATCTAATTTAGGAAGACTGAACCTTACTTTTTTAAATAAACTGTATGGCCTTGCTTCTTGAAGTGCTCAAAAGTTTAAAAGCCTGAAATACCATGATCCAAAGTATGAGCATAAACCAAAAAAATAGTTAGTAAGCCAGTCTACATCTTCTTATTCTTCCTCTTCATATTTTTTCACTTCTGTGTGGGGTTTATGTTCTTGATCAACCTTCTCCATACAGCTTGGACCACATCCATACTCACACACAAATACTAAAGAATGTGAAGGAAACCCTATTAATACGATAGATAGATAGATAGATAGATAGATAGATAGATAGATAGATAGATAGATAGATAGATAGATAGATAGATAGATAGATAGATAGATAGATAGATAGATAGATAGATAGATAGATAGATAGATAGATAGATAGATAGAACTTTATTTGTCAGCAGGGTGAAATTTGGCTTTAACAGAAGCTCTTTAAATAAGTAAATACATAAAAAGATAGATAAGTAAATAAATCAATACATAAATAAATATGCAAACACAATTTGGTCTGAACACACACTGGAATGACTATAAAGCAAGAAAATTCAAAAGATGTAAAAGTTCTGACTTTGCTGTCACAGTCCTAGTGAGGCATTATGCAACCACGCACATTCACAGTCCTCAGTAGTAATACAGCACTCTGTCCTCCTTCTGTCACAGCCTCCATCACTCCTCCCACAAACTTCATCCTCTTCCTCACAAATCTGGCTCCCAGAATGAAGGCAGGTGGTTCCTTTTACTTGGTCCCTGGAAGTATTTCCAGTGTCCTGCAGCCCCAGTAAGTAGGGATCCCCGTCCCCACAGTACACCCCGGCGGCACCCACGGCACCAAACAGGTCAGAGTTACCGAACTTTAAATCCCATGGAGCCCTGTGGGAAACCATGGTGCTGCTACAACCCAGAGGGACTGCCATCTAGTGCTTTGGGGGAGATAATACCCTATGTACATTCTCTCCAGTTGTCCTTCCACCATGGAGGCATCCTGGCCAGGCAAGAGCCACGACCATCCACCACAATATATATATATCTCTATTATATAAAAAAAATCCTGGGACGAGACGTGACTTTTTCAGAGAGAGAGACACTTTCAAGTCTCATGTGATGAGACTTTGTGTCAAGAAATTTAACCACGCCCGGGGCCGGAAATAAAAGATGAAGAGTAGATGACAAAGTAGAACGTCTTAAAGAGGTTTAAAAATGTTGGCGAGAAACACATGCAAAGCAGGTTAGAGATAATGAAAATACTAAAATACAAAAGTCTCAAAAAAAATGATAGTAAAGATCACATTAGCGCTAACAAGTGGAAATTATTACTTGGTGAAATAATGGAACAGCAAAAAGAGATCAAATATATTGTTCGGATTTAAACTTTAAGTCGGAGACTTATAGATCATCTAATTTGTGTTGCCATCAGGGTAGTATTTCTTTCCAATGAAGAGGCATATCTGTGAGAATTTAAAGGTTTGTTATTTAGTGAAAGTGAAAAACCGCATATGTGAGCAGCAGGGGGGGTTTGGCGAGCGAAGCAAGTATATATACAGGGTGGTCCAGATATGATTATCTAATTATTGCATTGCATTAAAAGTTGCATAGTTAGATCTGGACCACCCTATATATATATATATATATATATATATATATATATATATATATATATATATATATATATATATATACACACTGAAACAAGCAGCGTTTTGTATATAAATACTGATTTAATAGACGTAGTATTCTATGCATATACACTGGAATTCATTGTTCTCTTTTGCAGTATATCAAAGTCATCATTTGAAAAAAACGGCTACATTTCACTATGAAACATTTAGCCATTAATAAGATTTTCCTTTTAGTATATTAACGGAAGTTTATAAGTCTTAGACATGCTTAAGTTTTAGTTTAATCAGGTATATTTTATTAAAAAGATTAAACGATTGTGAAATTAACTTAATTTAGCATACCAGTTTCTCTGAACTTGATCCTCAGTTCACTTCCAGTCTGGAGTGCTTACTATTTAGAATGATTACATTTTCTTCACACATACTTGTGAGCTTTCTTCTACAGCACAACAGTTATTTGTCTGGCCATTCCCTTAATTGACCAGACTAAGTAAATTGTTGTGTTGCACCCTTTGTATTAAGAAAATAAGCAAGCAGTTTAGTGTGGAATATTCTGAAAGATATTTAATTTAGAATTAACAAGGAAACACTGGCAATGAATATCTAGATAATTTATACATTGAGGTAACATTATTATTGGCTCTGATTGTCACTTATTTGTTAAAATCATGAAACACATATACAAAGCATACTTTAGCAATTTCAGAAGTTACCCATTACAGCTTGTAGGAGACTTTCTGCTTAAGCCTGTTACGCACAGGACTTTCAGTTCAAATCTTGCAAGTCTAGCCAGCCCACTTTGTTTCAGGCTTTGGCAATCCCCAGTCATCCTCTGTTAGAAAGCAACAAGGGTGCAGTGTTTTTAATGAGCAAACCACCAGGGAATCCACATCTCCTAATGGTGTGGCTCCTCTCACTTCCTACACCCTGGCTCGGCAAAGAAACAACGAGCTAATGCAATAAGCACTTTTGACATGGGAGTAAATGTGATCAGACCTTGGCAGCGAGTTTAGAAACAGCAATCCTGGTAGCTGATTCAATCCACAAGTTCAGCAGTGAAATTGCTTTATGATTTACTAAGCCATTTTAAGAACAAACCAATTCACTAAACACACAGAGCAAGCAAGCACAGAGCGTAGCACAGGGCTCCGCTCATTCTGTGTTATATTTGTTAGTCACACTTGGTTGTTTTAATATCCCAAAGTTTTGTCTTCTGAATGCCTTCATTGATTAAATTCTTGCCTTTTTCTTATTATGCTACACATAAAGACATGATTTCTCCTTTCTCTTTTAACTACATCTTTTTGCTTAGAATAAGCTCTCCAATTTTATGACAAAGTTGAATTTAAATTGATGGTTCGTTGTCTTTCTCTGTACTTGGTTATCATTTTCAAAGCTTTAGATAAATACCCTCGGAAGTGTCCTCATTTCAAATTGTAGATGTTTTATCTTGGTTCCTCAAGGATTCATCCAACAAACAATACATTGTCAGTGAAAATATTATGAAAAATGAATGCCCCCATCCTGATGACAAATTAGTAATGTAACATTTAGTAAAAAATATTCATTCCAGTTGACCGCTATCATTCATTCCCTTTAATTATATGCAAAATGTTGAACAATTCAGCCTGATCACCATATCCAAGAACCCTGTTTTTTATGGTACACATTGGCAGCAGATGCTCTTTGAATCTAAATCCACACTTACACTTGATTTACTGCAGTAGGCATCTGAAGTGAATTCTGGACACATTTTATAAACTGTAATGTTTTTCTTTAAACCATAATTTAGAAGTATCAGTCATACTAAATAGTGAAATAAACTTAGTATTCTTAGTAGCATAAAGAAGTGAAGAGCTGAAACTTCTGTCTTACACAATTAACATCATATGCCATATCTCTACCACCACACCATTATGGAGCAGATTACATTAATTTAATATCAGTTGCACTGTTTATTGAATTGATCTTAAACACAATAAGGCTCAGAAGAGTGTTCAGTGAGCATGCCTGAGAACATCTGGGCAGAGTTGTATGGAAAAACATATTTTTATTTTCATGAAAGGGAATCAATATTTGGAAAAACTGAAACCTATTCAGACAGGTGTGCTTTTAAATTTTCCATTATCGTATCAAAACAATATGTATATAATCAACAATATACACCAGAGAAGAATACTGATGTGGTAGTTTGTACCTCTCCTTAGCCCACTCACTTCCTGCATGGAGTTTACCTAGTGTCCCTATCTATGATAGTGTAAATGTTTGGGGTCCCAGTTTTCTTTTGACATTCCAGAGATGTGCATATTCTGTCAAATACACTCTAAAATAATTCAGTTTATATATTCATGTAGATGTGTGTGTGTAACTGTTGGCCACAGGGTGGACTGGCATCCCCTTCCAGGGTTGGTGTTTGCAATATACCTAAGTGTTACTTGTGTAACTCTACAATAAAGAAATACAGTTACAAAATGGGTAAATTCATGGACAATTTACATTATTTTAGCTGCCCAAACACCTACATCTACAAACCCTTTGAGTGCTTTGGTAAATACTGTTTATTGTTTGTATTGCACAGTGAGTGGGGTTCTTCACCACTGCCTTGGATGACATTTATTTGGCTACAAGCATTCCTTTTCTCTATTGATTTTTTTAAAATTTTGTTTTCCTATCACCCATTGTCATTGCTTTGTTTGATATATACAATTTTTCAAATTAATATAAAGATGAAACATACTTAGGAATGAGATATGCAGAGGGTGCAAACCTATAAATACCTGGGAGTGTAGCTGGATGATAAATTGGACTGGACTGCCAATACTGATGCTCTGTGTAAGAAAGGACAGAGCCGACTATACTTCCTTAGAAGGCTGGCGTCCTTCAACATCTGCAATAAGATGCTGCAGATGTTCTATCAGACGGTTGTGGCGAGCGCCCTCTTCTACGCGGTGGTGTGCTGGGGAGGCAGCATAAAGAAGAGGGATGCTTCACGCCTGGACAAACTGGTGAGGAAGGCAGGCTCTATTGTAGGCACGGAGCTGGACAGTTTGACATCCGTGGCAGAGTGATGGGTGCTGAGCAGGCTCCTGTCAATAATGGAGAATCCACTGCATTCACTAAACAGTATCATCTCCAGACAGAGTATCTATCTATCTATCTATCTATCTATCTATCTATCTATCTATCTATCTATCTATCTATCTATCTATCTATCTATCTATCTATCTATCTATCTATCTATCTATCTATCTATCTATCTATCTATCTATCTATCTATCTATATTATTGCATTAAAATTGTAGCATATTGTAAATTTTTATTTCTGATTTAGGATAAATTGTATAAGGATATGTATTTTATCACTCAGTAAAACATTATGGGATAGTAAGTTCAACATTTGATTCTAGATATCTCATTATGTACCAGAAAAGACAAATATTTTTGTTGTCAGAACATACTGTATAAACTGATAGTGAAAACTTTGTACTTGAGTGAGTCAAGTAGCTAAGCAAACACTAATGTTCGTCACTTCCAAGAAATCCAAAGCTTACATTTCAGTTTGAATCACAGCAATGTTATAGAAAAGTATCACACCGTGATACTCAAAGATGCTTATTCCATTGTTGTTACCTTCACCTGCTGCATCTGCCCACATTGCTGGAAATGTACAAGAAGAAGGTTGTAAGTGTGAATCCCACTGCAGGCAACTAACACACAGAAACCTGCTTAAATGTGCGCTACCTTGTTGGGTCAGTCTTGAGAGATTAGCAAATGAGCATCAGGAGAATGAGACCTTTCTATAAAAAGGCTGAATAAAAATAGTCACATCAATGCTTCTATATCTCCTGCTATTATAGAAGAAAAAAATCAAGTTGAGCACAGAAAAACCTCTGAATCGCTTATCATAAATTATTGCGTACGTCCTCACTCTCATAACTTAGTTTAGCAACCTCAAGCAATGGGAGCTTAAGATCAGATGCACTCTATAATAGGTAATAATAATAATCAGATCTTAAGCCTGAAAATAAAATCTCACTTTTTATTGAAAATATCCAACCTTTATGATCATTAATTTTCTTTTTAATAGTAGCATATTGAAAATGCATGAATTTCCAAAGATTTGTATTCGCTAACAAACAGCAATTCACAGCTTTATTTCTACTTATGCACTCCAAGCAGCATCTCATAAAATTTTTTCAATTTATATATGTTTTATAATATCCCTTGCTGATAATTATTTTACATCAGTCATTTCTTTACTTTGTCTCATGTTCCCATAACCACTTATTCACTATAGCCAACCCTTAACTCTTATACTTTTATAATCCCAGTCCAAAAAGCAGCATTCATGAAGAGGATTCCGGTGTAATTGCACATCTGTTATACCTTCTCATTCAGATATTCTTCTAAACTGAAATTAGGTTAATCTGCCTAAATAAAGTAGCTTATTTAAGCTTAAAAAGTGTTCCTTATTGACTAGCACACCCAGCAGTCACCATATAAAAATTTTGTGTAATATGCCTCACATCTTTCTTTGATGCTCATTAGTGGGTGTAAAATTCTGTAGTAATTTAATAAATAGTTTAAAAAGACAAACAGAATTTTTAAAAATGACTGTTTTGTTGTAACATGTAAAAGCATAGTGTGCTCCGTGAAATTACTCTGTTACATTAAAGCCTTAAACACCCAATCATATGCTTTCATATATTTTTTTCATGATATTGAGGTATCTGATGTCAAATAAACTATGCTTTGATGCAGAACACATCACTGTTTCACCATTAATACTTTTTACCATTCATCCTGTGAAGTATATGTGTAATGGAGAGAGCTTTTGTACACATGCATGAGCTCTGTTGCTGAGGGAATATGGGAAGTACAAGCAACCTGACAAGCGCTACTTCTACAGTACATAATAGGGACGTGTCAGGGCAGGCTGATGTTGCTGAAAATAATGGGTTTAATGCAAATAAAAAATATATGAAACAGTCAAATCAATGTAATTACTAACAAACTGCATATTTAATCAATCAGTATTACTCTATGCAAGAACTTTCATAGAACACTTTATTACAATGGTCTGTAATTAACAAAACATAAAATGACGATGTTCTAGCTCAACCCTTGGAATGTACAGAAAAAATAAACTCCGCTGACTTTACCAATATTTTAATATTTATATTACAGTTAAAATTGTAGTACCTTACTTTTCATTGTGTTTATGAGTAACTTGTTTATTCTTTATTAAATTATGCATTTTAAAGAAATGTCCTGGGTGCTTTTGTAGTGTAGTGTTAAGTGTTACCTCCTCATGGATCCGTTCTCCTGAGTTTGAATCATGCGCTTATTGTTCAAATGGAGCTTCCACATGGGTTTTTTTCCTCTGGGTACTCCACTTTTCATATCATATCACCAAAGATACGCGGGTTTGGTTATTTGCTGACTTTAAATTGGCAACATTTGAGCATGAGTGTACGTGTGTGTGTGAGGTCCCCGCAATGGAATGACACCCTCTGAGTGATTTCTACATTGTTCTAATACTGTTGGGTAGGCTGCAGTTTCCTAAAACCCTTAAATGGACTGAATGATTAAACAGGGTTGGGTTAGAAATGTTCTATTGTAAAATCTGAAAACAAAGTTTTGTGTATTCTGTAAATCTATATATATAAAAGTCAATGTACTGTATGTGTGTGTGTGTATGTATGTATGTTCCAGTATCACTTCTGAAAGGCTGGAGCGATTTTCATGAAACTTGGTACACGTTTCTAACTGGTCGACTAAAAATACTGTAGGGTGAAATCAACCCTAACCCACCCCCTTCTGGGTAGGGTGGGAGGTGATCTTGCAGTCTTGTATGCACGTTATCATCCAGTTGACACTCAGAACTACCACCAGAGGGCGAACTGGAGGTGACTGCCAGCATGCTTTATGTTTGAGCACCACCACACCCCTGTTGCTTTTGAAATTAAATAGAGTTGGCCGATTGTGAGCGTCAACTGGATGATAACATACATACAAGACCGCAAGACGAACACATTAGTGAGTCTTCATTGTTTGTTAAATTATTTTTATTTTTAAAGTTGTGTATTTTTTAATTATATTTTTCTCAAACAATTAAAAAAAAAAACACTTTATATACCTCCCAGGCAACGCTGGGTATTTCAGTTGCTATTTTTAACTTCTTTTCATGTATCACAAACCACCAGTATAGAATGCAGTGGTGTGAAGAACAGTACTCCCATCACCCTTTGTCAGATGTAGTTCATAATATTTGTGAAAGCTTATGTGAACATACTGTAAATAGAATAGGTATCTCTGAACCAAAAATTAGAACAAAGAGTCAGCATCACAAATATGGTCAGTTCATAGATCTCAGTATTAATGTTGTATCTTGTAATGGACTCGGGGCAAAGGCATAATTGTTTTGTCAGTGATGTTGGGATAGACAATGGCCCCTGATAATCCTGAATTTGATTAAGTAGGTTTGAGAATGTTATGTAACTGTGACTGTGGAACTTTCTGTCATTATGAATTTCTAATTTTTGCATCATTTTATAGTTATTTGATCCATTTTAGAGTTATTATAATATTTTTTCTGCATTCTTCCTACTGTCTTTCCCTTGAATTTCAATTTTTTGCATCAGCACTCTTGGAAAACATAAACTTCTAATGAGTCCACTGTCAGCTATAACAGATAAAGTCACAAGTAAACGTGGTCAAGGCACCTCCTAGGCATTCTGCAGTACTACAGGTACATACTGGGAAGACTAAAGTAAAGATTAAATCATTTCACCCATGGATTACAAGGCTCTGAGTATATTTGGTATCACCAGTTTAGTAATATAGCAATGTCACCAGATACCACACTAGGATTCTAAGAACAGAAGCAGAATAGAGAAGGGTCAGTATCCACTCATAATCATTGTCACACTTGAGCCTTTGCTCAAATAACATAAAAAGATGTAATATTAACAGGTAATAGGTGGCTGTAGTCAGGGTATGTGAGACCAAAGTAGTGATTTTTCAGCCTGGATTTAAATGATGAGGCTATTTGGGAATCACTACTGCTAGCAGAGAGTGACAGGTAGAGAGCATTCCATTATTTGGGGCCCTATAGCTAAAGGCATAACTGATGTTGTTTTATTAATCCTTGGAACCGTTGCAAAACCAGAACTTTAAGATAGTTATATACAACCTGTTAAGTATTTATAGTTTCAGGTAAGAAAACACACTGTAGGCGAATTAAAGCTTTATACAGTACAATAAAAGGTTTTAGAAATCACCCCTAAATCTGGAAGTTAGTGTTAAGACTTAAAATGTTTTAATCTTTATCAGTAGGTTTAAATACCAATACCTTAAGTATAGACTTCATTATTTTCTCATGAGCAGCCTAGTCTAATCTAGCACAGTGTGATCAAATTTGTAAAGTAATGTGTTTGCCTGTAACTCTAAAATGAAAAACATTGTACACATGATAACTTTGCAGTAGAGATGTTATATAAAGCAGTATTTTCATAGTTCACATCATGCTTTTCTTGCCTAGTGTGTCAACTTCATAAAAAACTGTGCTTCCTGAGGAAATTTGGATAGATATAGAGATGCATTAATGTTACTGGATACTACAGTAAGTTATCTGAAACTTTTATACTTTTCCTTTCTTAAATGTCATTTTCTCATGCTTGTACACTTTGCCTGAGAACTGCTCATTATTCTCACCTGTTAAAGTTAACGCTTCTCCAAAAAGAAGCACACAATCTTCCACATGTTTTAGTGCAAAGTTATCTGTTGGACACACATAAACTTGTCTATTTTAAAAATGTAACACTTTACCTTTTATTGATTCTTACTAATAGCTGGCATGCGTGTTATTTGTATAACATATCATAAAGCAAGGCAAATTTGAACATTAATCATTCATACTTGGGTTCCTGTAAGCCTGAGGAACAGTAATTTTGGAGGAAATAGTCTTATGCTCTTGGTGGTTCTGTCTAGACTACTACCTAAGTGCAAATGATCTAGTAGGAAAGATATAAAACTGCTTCTAATAAAGGCTCATTTGAAATTATGGTTGAGGAAAGCAACAAAATGGTTGGTAAGTAAAGACGGAAAGACAGTAATAATCTGTCAGCCGGGGTAATTGCTGAAGTCTCTTTATTTATGCTTGTCTTAGGGTAAAAGCTTAGAATAAGTGAACTTACATGTTTGAATGTGAATAATTTTGTAGTTTCCATTGGCTATAGGATATGTTCTCATTTTTTTTCATATATTGTTAGTCAACACTATTTTGTGTATGTTTGTTTGAGAAGATTGTCTGTATGAGTCAACTCAGCAGCCATTTTGTGTCCCGAAATTTAATATTTGTTAAACTGTCAGGTAAAGTACTTTACAGAATTTGGTGTTGATATGTACAGTATGATTATCTACCTGTCCGTCTAGAAAATAGAAAATATATCTAATGGAATCTAACAGAAAATGTACCTAACAGCAACTTAACACAAAAAGATAGTTAACCTACATTTAAGGTTCAAGACACATTTTTGACTTAGTAAATAATTTTGGAGAACTTTGTTAACCTCTGTTCATCTAACCATCGTTCATTTAGGGTTTGCTAATCAGTCTGTCACAAAAGTCTTTAGTACATGGGAAGGAAACCAGCCCACCTGAAAAGATAAAGGCCAATATATACAGGAAACTCGGGATAGACAGTGACGTGACAGAGATTTGAACCTGGTTGCCAGCTGTGTACCATGTAGTTATAATATGGGGTGTAATTCACTATGAAAATTCATATATAATGTTTCTTTATGTATTTAGATGCTGCTTATGTTTGTAAAACTAAGTGTTGATAAGCTGTGTCGAATAAAAGGCACCTACTAATGCCTTTTATATATCCAAATGTCTTGTTGATAATGACAGGTTGTCTTCACTATCACATTATTATATGGAACAAGTAACCTCAGAAAATGAAACATTGAAATAGGTAAGCAGGTAGGATGTGAAACCTCAATACTTTTGATTGCATTGAAGGGGTAGATGAAGTTTGTCATCCATTACCTGTAAAAATGCCCCTTAATAATTGTGTACCTTGAGGATCTATGTAGCACATTACAACTTAATTCATATACACACGGAGTATAAACATGATATTATGTAAGCAATGACAAAGGCATAATTTGGTTTAACTATTATTAATTCTTTAGGATTAGGTATAATTGACATTTTACTGCACATTTGTTATTACAACCGTTGACAACAACACATTTCCATACATTTGGACTAAAAGTAAAGGAAGGTGTTTCATTGTTTATTCTTAGTTTATTTAATTCTATGTATTTTCTACCAGTTACTTCTGACATGTTATAAAGAAAATTGACAATCCATGTAAAGTAGAAAAAACAATTACAGTTGTACATACTGTACCTTAATATACGTGGATTCCCTGAATAAATGTGTTTTATTATTTAACTTTCTTGAATGTATTCTTCTTAAATGGTAGACTTTCAACTTCAGGTTATATACATCTTATTGCATTGTTATCCTGATCCAAGAATTTTGGTTGACCAGACTCAAGTAGAATGGGAATCTGAAAGAAACTGTAAGAGTGTAAGGAAACAATTTCATTTTTTCACTCGATAAAACAGACCATATTAGACTGTTTTTTCAGCAATCATTCTTAGCACTGAGCCAATCAAATAATTTGTTTTAACTGGGGAGAGGGAAGCAGGATTTATTATTCACTGTTTAAGTAGTCTCAGTTAAAAATGATTTCTTTACATCAAAATGTTTTGCTGTTCTCATAATGCAAGGACCTAGTCCAATAAAAACATAGTGAGAAATCATTAGACTAGCTGTAATGTAAGAACAACAAAAAATGCAATACTAGCAGAGCATAAGGCACCCAAGGGTACAGAATACAGCAGTGCTATAATTAATAATTATTTCACCAACTGCATTTAATCATTTTTATACAAAAACACATACACAAACAAATGTTAGGTCTTGCTATCAATCTGCTTGCTTCACATTGACTCTCATTATTTTCTAATTTATAATTCTTAACACAGACAAGAGGAAACTCAGTTGCCATTAGTAGTTAAGCTGAAAGTAAATCATTCTGCACTTTCGGTTTTGAAGTGGTATTTTTTCCCCCTCACTCTCTCTCTGTCTGCTACAAAGTGGGGGTATCTAGAAAAGCAGTGACTGTATACTACATGACTGTAATACATTATTGTGCTATTCCTCACATTGACAACACTGTTTCTACGGGATCCTCCATGGACTCCATAATCCTCACTTTTCATGTAGATATTCTTACTACCACTTGTACTTTGAATATATTTGTGTCTAATTAGTTGATGCTTCAGATGCAATGACACTTAATTCCTAAAGTCCTTTGTTCACTTATAGACTTCTTTTTATAAATGGAGGTTGTTTTGTTAATTCCTGAGACATGTTATTGATTGCTTCAATTATTAATTAAGGTTTATGTCTAATTGGTCTTAGTGCGTGGGACGTTTGTTGTTCTTTCTGCTGCTTTCAAGACATTTTACTATGCTCTTAAGTAGATAGGGCCTTTAATGCATACAGTATAGAGAGGTGCAAGCAAACTCAGTATTTCATTTACTTTTACGGCATGTACAGTAACGTTCTTTGTCTAGTTTTGCACCGTTAAAAGGATAATGTAAAGGAAGCACTTTAAGGAGGCTTTTAAGTGTATGTTAAAATTCTTTTAAAATAAAAAGTACAATCTTTGAGTGGTATGGTATATAAATGGGCGATGCATAAATATAAATCATGAAGTGAATGGGAGTTAAATGTATTCTTTTATGACATGAAATGTAGTCGAGTGAATACCACAAAACCCGAGGACAGAAAAAAGGCCCTTCATAATTCAGATTTTTACATCTTAGAGCAACCCATCAGTCAATTTCTTTTTTATATAGCATCTGTCATATATATGCTCGTATATAATGCTCGTATATAAGCATTGCAAGAGACTAGAAATACAGGCAGTATGGTATGGTGCTTAAGGTTTTGCGGTGAGAACAAAGTGATGCAAATATTATAAACTTCAGTTTAACCATCAGGATTGGTATAAACTGAGAAATGCTTTTATTAAAAATGGCTCTTATATTACTATGTAGGATTACTCTGAAATATGTTCACACAGTTTTCAAAAATAACCTTATTTAACCAACTCATGGCTAAATCTCTGCACTGAAACACTGACTCTTGCAGGTTCACGCCAACATAAAATTTGCAGTGTGACCTAAAGCATAGCTGTCAATTTTTGCAAACTGGCCATCAATGTAAAAATTAAACTGATTCTTTTCTGATGAGGGTAATTATAAGAGAAATTAAAGTGGAAAAATATTCTGTATATTCGATTACTCAATCATTTAAGCTTCAGCTGTTTAAACCAAGCAAAACTCTATCAACATCTGTTTGCAAGGGAAATCCTAAAATGACTGCCATGGGTCAAGATAGGTTTCCCCTAAACTCAATTTTCAAACTTACCTTCTACCTTCATTTCTAGATTACCCAATGGTCAAAATATTGAAACTACTAAATTCAAGGTAAATGCAATTTTAGCATTTCAGTTTTCTTAAATGTTTTGATATATTTTTTGCAATTCTTTGAAGAGCACTATTACAAAGTGATGCTCCTTAATTTTGAGATATGTTCTATGATATCTTGACTGGAATGGTAGCAGTGACACAGTGGTTAAAACTGTTGGACCTGCACTAAGTTCATTATCCATCCCTGTTTGGGTAGAACCTATACATTCTCATCATGGTTTTTTGTCCTATATTCTAGATAGATAGATAGATAGATAGATAGATAGATAGATAGATAGATAGATAGATAGATAGATAGATAGATAGATAGATAGATAGATAGATAGATAGATAGATAGATAGATAGATAGATAGATAGAGTGAAGGACAGCCAGGAACCTTACCTGGCCTGGATGCCCTCAGTGTGGGAGGATGGGGGAGATATCATGCACAGGGTATTGTCTTCCCCGAAATGCTAGATAGAAGGCCCCCTGGGTTGCAGCATCAACCTAGATTCCCATAACGGATCATGGAACTGGAGTTCTTTGGCTGAGCCCTTTTGAATTCTGTGGGTGTCGACACATGCTGTGGGGACTAGCGAACCCTACTTTGTGGAGCTCACGCCTTACCTGGAAGAGCTCCTGGGCCAAGCCTTTGGGACATCGGAAGTACTTCTTGGTATAACATAGAGGAGGTGGGAGGACAAAACTTGCTGGGAAAAGTGGAGGAAGGGGCAGAAAGAGAGAGAGAGAAAAGGAGAAGAAGATGAAGTGCAGAGCATTACTATAACAGTGTGGTGCTTTGGTACTGTGTTTTTGGCATAGGAAACGCTAATTGGAAGAGTTTCCCACAATAAAAACCTGTGTTTGCAGCTCCTGTGTCTGAGCCTGTGTCGGGTGTTTGGGGAGCTGGAGTGCCCCTGGTGGCCAAGATAGATAGATAGATAGATAGATAGATAGATAGATAGATAGATAGATAGATAGATAGATAGATAGATAGATAGATAGATAGATAGATAGATAGATAGATAGATAGATAGATAGATAGATAGATAGATAGATAGAACTTTATTTGTCAGCAGGGTGAAATTTGGCTTTTACAGAAGCTCTTTAAATAAGTAAATACTGTCATGCTTGGATCACAGATTTGCACAGAAACACAGGAGGTTGTAGAAAACAGGAACTTTATTCAAACACTGCAATCAAACATTTGTCTCTTTTTCAAAAGTTTAAACATGCTCCATGACAAGTCAGAGATGACAGTTCCGCCAGGAGCAGAGAATGTCAGAGAGAGAGAGAGAGAGAGAAAATCAAACGATCAATTCCAAATCTGACAGGTGTCCATACAGGCTTTTAAGTAAGTGGAGTACCACGTGAGAGGCTTATCACGTGACAAAGCCGCCAGTATGGCAAGGAGCAATGTGAAGGTAGTCTGTCAATGTTTTTCAGGGGTTTTCCCAGGAACATCTGTATTCTCTGAGGGTGCGATCAGCCCCCCAGCTCACAATACATAAAAAGATAGATAAGTAAATACATAAATAAATATGCACACACACTGGAATGACTATAAAGCAAGAAAATTCAAAAGAAGTAAAAGTTCTGACTTTGCTGTCTCAGTCCTAGTGAGGCATTATGCAACCACGCACATTCACAGTCCTCAGTAGTAATACAGCACTCTGTCCTTTCTCTGTCACAGCCTCCGTCACCCCTCCCACAAACTTCATCCTCTTCCTCCCAAATCTGGCACCTGGAATGAAGGCAGGCGGTTCCTTTTACGTGGTCCCTGGAAGTATTTCCAGTGTCCTGAAGCCCCAGTAAGTTAATAAAGTTAGTTAATTTTTGGACATGCTTCAGCAGTCAATGAACGTTTAACAGAAAGGATATTTGGAATACCTAGATTATTAGATAATAGTAATTGAAATATAGATTATTGGTTGGATCAAAGCAGATGATAAATTACTCTGTAGGAAAAAAGCAAACAAATCCCGAAATGGCAAGGAGACTGTTGAAACATCACCCCCTGAGAAATAAGCATAAGGACTTTCTTTCCACACTAAGACTGAGCTGTAAGACAGTCCATGATCCGATTAGAATGCTTTCAAATGGTACTCAGGATTCAAAGTGTTGAGATCCCACTCAACAATCCATCCTTGTGAAAGCTGTTTTGAAATGCAGTGTCACTTTTATCACTTGAGTGTCAGCAGGTTTCATGCCTAAACAGAAGCAAATGTGCTGTGAGGAGCTGTTCTGTGTGCAGTGAGACAGCATCAAAACAAATTGGATCTGTGAGTCATGTTCCACACCATTGCTTAAAACAAAGTCATTATAGAAAAGCCATTGCAAGTGACACAATGTTTGGGTGCCTATTAGTAGCATTTAAGAGAATTCGTAAGAACCACTTTAGCTGTCCATTGACGCATGGCACTGATTTGATACCCACAATATCAACCTGATGCTGGAAATAGTCAATGAGCAAATTTTCTGAAAAGCAGATATCTTATGATGTACTCAGAAAGCAGATGGTCCTTTCAGTTGCACCAAGTCATGTTTCAGTGTGTTAACCTAAAGATGGCATGGCATGCAGCAAAACATGTTTTCTCCAAATTATTGGTGATTGTTTAATTCTGAATTCATTTATTGAGAAAGTGATCATTTCTATTCTTGTTAACTGCATATTTATTTCACTTAACATTTAGTTTTTGGCAGATTGCATCTTCTTTTAAAATAGATCGAAATAAGACCATTATTTAAGTAAATTAATTTTACAAACTACCTTATTGGAACGCAGAGATTGTAGGGTGTGGAAACAAGAGCAAACAAATGATGGGATTCCAGTTTATTCCAAGGCACATTTCTGCATACCTGTAAGCTGCTGGGTGTGATATGTGCTGTCACTTTTTGCCTCTGTAATTGAAAAGAATAGATGGATGAAAAATGAGCAAAGCCTTCATTCTTGAAACTTAGGCTTGCAGCTCTTACAATGTTGGAGCCATTGTTGCACAGTACAGTGTATATAGCATATCTAATTGTAAGTTTAGGTTATCCCAATAAATAATGACTTTTTATTATATTTTTATAGTTTATTTGCCTGATACTTTATAATATCTGGACTGTTTTCAAAAAGTCATGTTAAATGACTTGTTTAATGCCACGCAATGAGGCAGAGGTAGGAAATGAACAAACATCCTTGTAGTTTAAAATCACTGTGCCGTAGTGACTATATGGTCACCTGAAGCCCATTCAGAAAATGGATTAATGAGTGTTAGCATTTAATTATATATATTTTGCATCATTTTGTTATAATATTGATTTGAATGCAAATAAATATAATTACCTCAGAAATGCATTCCAATGAACGAGCACATACTCCAAATACAAAAACAAATAAAACTGCACCTCGCGTTTACAATGTGTTGACTTTGCAAAAATAATTTTAAAAATGCGTAATGCTAACTTTTTATTGTGTATTCAATACAATCATGCATAGCTTTTATCTTTATTAGCATTAAGGCTTTGGTTATGGATTACCTAAAAGTGGCCATAATTACCATACAGTGTACAACACTCTAATTTATTTTTCCAAGTTCTTGACATAATACAGATTAATACATGCAATTATTCAGTCAATGATTTTTAAACCTGCACAATCCAATTCATGTTCGTAAGGCACCACAGCCTATCTTGACTGCATCAAGAACTGGATGGGGCACTAGTATGTGCAATTATGAGTTCTTGAAATGCAAAAGTATGTAAAATGATAGGTACATTATTTAGTTTTTTATAAGCAATGGCTTTTCCCTGAATGTTTTGTACTTGTAAAAAGCTTGGATAAGATTTTAGGTGCTACCTTAAACTGAGCTCTGAACAGATGATTGTCATATGTTTTTCCACTTCTTCTTGCATTTGTTTTATTTATAACACTTTGTATTTGCTGTTTTATTAGGAAAACCTCATTTGGTTAACTTGTTGCTTACATTCTTCGTGTTTTTGATTTCTTTGACAATATTTTAAAATGAAATAATATAGTTCTGTAGCAAGTATAACATATTCTCAATTATGATTTTTGGGCTAAAATATTTTCAATGAAGATTTTTAGCCCTGAATTTTGCTTGCTTCAGGCATTCAATTTTCTTAGGAAAGTTCTCATAGTTGCTGCCATGCTGGAAGGTCTTGTTCCAACATGAATGGTGCTGTATTTTCTCCTTGTCCGATTAATGATTGGTATTCCATACAGAGAAAAAGTTCTGAATTTTTTGTTCTGAGGCCAGGATGTTCACCAGTATCACTATAACCAAAAAACAGATGATAGGTGTCAAAAAGTAATAGATCAATGAGATATGGATTGTTAAATTGTTGCTGGCAGTATAGGATTTCAGCCTTAAAGATTTCAATTCAACCAGTTTTCTGGGCGGGGGTATCTTGTGTGTTTGACACTGTGCGATTCCCTTAGAGGGAGGGTGATAGAATTAATTATTGCTCTGCAAGTTGAAATTCAGGGTTGCAACTACAGGGACAGGTTTTGGCTAAGAATTGGTGTTCTCTTATTGTTTGTTTGCTTTGTCCTCTCAGCATCATGAAAAAGAGAGTGACAATAAAATGAATAACATCAATGATGCCAGGCAGCCAGATGTACACTGGACAGCCTTATAATTTTGTTTTGCAGCGTTTCCAAATACTGTAGAGGTGGAATAATAAGAACCACATTCTAATAGCTTGTGCACCCCACCTGTTGTTCTGTTAGGGATGGATGAACATGAAAAACATAGCAGTAACCCATAGAATAATGGAAAATGTTAAGTCAGTGGATAAGCTGGGATGTGAAAAGTATATTTAAATGGTTGTTTGTTTAAGCCAGTGTTTTGCATAATGTGCTTGATAAACTGTAACAGTAATAAGCAAAAAAGGCTGCACACTTTAAGATTAAATTAATATAAATTAAATAGAAACTCTGGATGAAGTGAAGCATATACAGCACATAATTTGAGAAAGAGACAAAGCTTATGTAAGCTGAGTAGTATGCACCTTAGGCCATCAAGATTGCTTTCAACAAAATACGTGTAAATCACACTGTATGTGAAGTGCACAAATTTATATGTCTCATCTAATTATCACAATCTGCTGCTTAGTGACCAGAACCACACAATGACGCATTTTCCCTCACAAACCCTTACTTGTTTTTTAGATACATACAAAGTAAATAAGCAGGTATTCTTATTAGCAACTATTAAAAGCGGTATAGCCTTAATCTTTTGCATTTTTGTCTGCCTAACCCCTCCATTTTGTTCATCCTGTTTTAGCTCTCATCCTATTACATAATTCCCATTCTGCATAATTTCAAAAAGAAAAACCGTCTAATTGACCCCTTTAGGGCTTTTCAGTGGCCCTAACTCTGATAAAGGTAATAACCTGCTTTAGCCAGTGTCTTTTACATTTTTTTAAATTGAATGAAATGTGATTAAAGCTTTATTGTCTCCTATTGCTCTTCATAAATGATACCTACACCGGACAAAATGAATATGCGCCTGCTTCAGATATAAATCTTTTTTCTGTGTCCTTTTCGAAACTAATTCTGTAATGCAAAATTCAGGCAGGAGAATGAGATGCTTTGCTGAGAAGGGCAAACAAAGAGAAAGAAAGAAATAAAAGATTTATTTTACTCTCCTTCAACCCCCTCATGTGTGATCTCATACTCACTATGCACACACGCAGGCATGATAGTTTTAAGCAGAATTAATCCCTATGTTGAGTGCAGTATACACTCATGAATATGTTTTTCTTATCTAAGATTATAATAGGATTTTTGTGGCTCGCTTAGGTGATTCACATTGCCATTGTTGGCTTTTTTATTCGCCTGGCATTCATATTTCAGCATTCATGAAGGTGAAGCCTATTTTTTAATCCCGTGACATAAACAACTGCTGCACGTGGAGAAGCTGTCATGTTTTTCTAGCGTTCAGTCTCTGTGGATTGTTTGTGGGAAAGCATCTTGTGATGCTTGCAGCACCTGCTATTCAGGTGTGAATCTGCTGTGCTGAGCAAAGTAAAGAAGCATCTAAAATGAGTTTCTTTCTGAAATATATATATATATATATATTTAGATTAAATTACTTATTTTAGTGAAAACTATATATAGAAAGGATGTTACCTAAAGTAGTGTGTCCTGCATTCTGACTATATCAATTCTTTGTTATTGAAACCTAAAGATGGTCAGTAAGCTAATCTTTTCAGCAGATGACTCAGATCATCCTTCAGCATAAAGCTCTAGAAAATATATTTATATCATTATTTAATGCAAATAAAGATACATTGAATACATTTGCAACACTTCTGACTGTTAATTGTAATTTTTATTTGGTGTAGTAATTGTATTTTTTCACTTCAACTGGATGGCTCTGTGCCCAAATTGTACAATATTCCTTTATACCCCAGGTGTAGGTGTTGTGTTCAGCTCCACACAGATGTATTCTGAACACACACTAGCGTATTCTGAGAGCTCTGAAAAAAAGCATTTCTTTGCCCTCCACCCACACCACTTAACCTCTAAATTATATATGGTGCTAGCCACATGATGGAAGAGCTTCTATGGGTAGTTTATGTGCTTTGGTGTCATAGTTTCTTCTAGCTGGTGCTTGACATTTAATTATGTGATCATTTACAGTATTTAATTAAAATATTTTAATTGATTCTGACTTTTAAAAGAATATGTTAATTTATCATTTGTTTGGAAACAAACGCTAAGGTTAGAGGCTAATCAGTATAGAAGAGCTTAATGTGGCAGCATATTGGCTGTTAACATACAGCAGAGGGCATTCATTTGGAGTAAGGAGTCCCAGACATTTTCACACTTGTCATTAAAGTACTAATGGGTATCACAAAATCAGTTATATTACTAGTATCACATTTGTTACATGTAAAACATTCACACATACATTAATGGAGCATCCACACAAAATCTTAAATGAAAATGTGTAATATTAGATAAATGGTGGTTTTGGCATGGTGTTTTTTAGCTATATATTACAGCTGGTGGGTGAGATTTCAGAGCAAGTGCCATTTTTCAATTGTTAAAAAAAGAAAAACTGTGTTCCTTCAAATATGTGCAAAATGCTTGGAGAGCTCTGTTTTTCAGCCCTCTTAATTCAAACTTAGTGCAATGGGGAGCCAGTGATGTGGCCCAAAATAAATGGGTTTCCTTTCAGTATGCAGAATAATTAAAATAAATGTTTTTATTTCAGCTGCATGTTTGTAATGGTAGGGTGTTATACTGTGTAAGCCACTTCAAGCAAAATGACACCTTTTATTGGCAAACTAAAAAGATTAAAATATTCAAGCTTTCGAGGTAACTCAGGCCCCTTCTTCAGGCAGTTTGTTATCATTACATCTTACCTGAAGAAGGGGCCTGTGTGGCCTTGAAAGCTTGCATATTGTAATCTTTTTAGTTAACCAATTAATGGTGTGATTTTGCTTGGCTTTAGCTTTAGGTTGAAAATCTGTTTTTCTTGAATATTTTAAAAACATCAGAATTTTTACAGCAATAAATAGTGATTTTTAGGATTTTTAGGCAATTTAATTAATTTAATACAGGGTGTCAAACTCAGATCGTGGAGGTCTGCAGTGGCTTCAGGTTTTTAGTCCAGCCATTTTCTCAATTAGTAAACATATACTGCCATTAATCAAACAAATTTATTGTGCCTTACTTTTAATTTGCTCGATTTTATAGATTCAGAGCTTCGCATTTTTTAGATTCAGATCTTTGCTTTTTTAAGATGCAACATCAGCCAACAGGTGACTAAGTAACTTTATCAACCTTTACAGCTTTCTGTCCATCATACCTGACCTAATAAAATATATGAAAAGAAAATAAAGAAGGTCTGAGAAATACTGACCTGTTCTGGTCCACAAAACATTTTGATGATGCACTCAGAAAACAAAAATGAACAGAGAGATATCTGGTGTGGTAGAATGAGAATATTAAACAGCGAATGAATTTCATTAACAGCAGGAATTTGCTTTCAGTGAAGAAATTGCTCGAAGTTAAAATTGGTGTCCTCCAGGAACTGAATTTGAGAACCCTTAGTTATTAGGTTAAGAAGCAAAAGAAATAACTACACATTCTAAATCTTCAAAATCAAGTCCTTTAAAATGAAAGTACAAGTAACATGTTTTATTAGCAAGAGAATGTGGCTGGAATGAAAACCTGCACCCACAGCGGTCCTCCAGAACCTGAGTTTGAAAGCCATGATTTAACCAATCCAATCATCTTATGAGATGCTTGTCTACTTCACAAACATGCTGGACGATGGATGTTTTTTGATTTCCACCACTTGTGCAAAGATTATGCTTATTTTTCAAGTTAAACTATGGTTTATTTTCATGTGTCAAAGCCTAATATTAGGTGATTTTTGGACAATTATGTCTTCAACAGCGCTGTCTGGTTTAAAATGTTAGATGTCAGTCACAGTTATTCACAATTTAAATCAAATGTGTTGTGATATCTGGTAGAGACTATAGTATATATATGATAGGGAGGGGGATCATTCATGATAAGTTTAGTCACCTGGCACTTCCAACAATATATAAGGCTCCTTGGTACGCCTTGGCTGCAGATGGTGAAGTCAGGGAGAAGATAAAGAAAACTATTACTGTACCTAGATCTTGAAAGAAGTGCAAAAAATCTGGAAGAAGAAGAAGAAGAAGACATAAAGGACCAAAGGCAGTTAATAGGGGCGAGAGAGTGAAAAAGCAGTGTAAGTTCAGGATAGGATTTGGTTTAATTCTTATAGTGGTGTCGTTGTTGAACACTCAGCAGCAAATTTGGATATATAAAATGTTTGAAATATCTTTGAGGTTTATATTTCAAAGACTTGTTATGCCCTTTATTGTAGTTACCATAACGATTAAGATACATGTATTTATAAAAATCAAATGAAATCACAATAACAGCAGGGACTTTATAAACAAAATGCATCTATTCAATCAACCTGCTTTCTATAATTAACTTATGACTAATTTGTTCCAGCATTTGTCTCATCTGATTGGCTCTTAGGTTGGAAGGCACCTTTTTTTTGACCGCATAACTTTGTTTCCTGCACTCACCGATTAAGAAGAGCTTTTTGATTTCTGTCTTGACTGTATGTCACCTTCATTTCTAATATTATCTTGTAGTGCCTATTTCATTTATTTGGCTGGAAAAAAATCCATTTGTACATTGCAAGTCATTCCATTTGCAAAGCATTAGTTTTTGAGCCCATACCCAAGTCCACATCCCTCCCTTTCACACTGTTGTATGAGAAGCATGTTAACAGCAATAATGGTGCTTACAAATAACACATTTTAGCCCTCCTTTGTTATAATTTCTATTAACTGATTATGAGAAGCATATAAAAGCAGAATAACGATGCATACAATAGCTGAAAAAAATCAGTTAGGAATATAATTCACTGTTAAAAATGGTTAAAAGATATTAAGGATATGAGAATAGGTGTAAATGGATTGCATTTGAATTCACCTAGAGATGTAACAGTAGAATACCAGGCGAGGCTGACATGGGTAATGCCATGCATCTACTCGCTTCTGTTATTTGAGAATGTCACATTTCAGTTCAATTTGGATGCGTGCACTAGTGATAAAAAAGACCCCCACCCCCGCTGCCCCCTGGAAACAGACACAAAGGTGAAAAAGAGAGAGAGAGAGAAAAAAAAGAAAGCGGCTGATAATCATGCATAGGAAAACAAAATTGCTTCATGGAAGAGAAAGCAGGGCAGTCGTACAGCAGCAGCGCTTAATATCAGCTTTCACACATTTGTCTGACAGCTCTATGTTCTGTAAATGGACTGCTCCTTGCCTAGTATTTGACCGTGATGGCTGTCTTTAGAAGCTGAATCTGTGGGAGAAGTGGTATGGGAGAACTTCAGTATAGATGTAGGGGGTCATTACTGTTTTTTTTATATAATGAAAATGTAATTGAAGTGTAAATGAGGGTACATAGCGTCACTTGGGAGAATTTCATTTCCAATGAGTGAGTAAGCACTCCTAAAGCTCTTTTTACAGCACAGATGTTGAACCACTCTGCCAAATTAACAAGTACTCCAAAATTGTTCTCACATGCATATGGGGTGTCCGGTTAGGCTTGGTTAGTAGGATGACTGGGGTCTGATCAAGCTGTAAATGTATGTGGTGGGCGACTGCAAATTACCATTCTTCTGCAACTGGTGTCAGGAGTTCTTTTTTTTTTTTTTGTGTGTCTGTAGACTTTGAATAATAGGGAAAAAGTGATTAGACAGGTGTTTCTGCAGCTTGCATGATCAAATTACTGAAATTATTTATATGCCAGGCAGACAGATGTACACAGGGTAACCTTTTAATCCCATTTCACAGGTTTTCCAAACACTGCGCAGCTCGATAAATATGAACCCGATTATATTGGCAGGATAACTCCATTAAAGGGATTCAGATCTGCCTTATTGACAAGGCTCAGCTGTTAATATGACCCAGTATATTAAATTGACAGGAAAACTCAGGCGATAGAATCCGTCTGTTCTCTAATTGACAGGGAAGCCCTTTCAATAGTGTCTTAATGTGCTTTTTATTGACAGTGTAGCTCATGCTAAGTACATATCTTTACTAAATGATGTAAATATATTGAATGCAGTTCTGTTGTTGGGCCAAGAATGCTATTATAGCCCCCTCTTTCGAAGAGTGCCAGGGTGCACTTTGACACCAACAGACGCTGCAGCAGGATCATTCGTGGTATTTGTGCAAGCAAAGGGTCTTATTAACATCATCAGGAAGAACGTAATCACATTTGATGGATTGTACATTATTTTAAATGCACTGATGTTTTTGTAATGAATATGGGGCATATTGAACAAATATGGTAATAGGCTTTGCAAATTCCATTATGTTTATTTGGCGCTCGCATTTTGTGCGTCTGTGCTGTGTTTTTAAAAGATGGCATCATGCTATTTGGATAAACTGAAGCTGTTGCAGTGGCATACTGGTGCAAGCTTATAGGTTAGTCTTTCAGATGTCAGAGTCACAGATCTCCAGTGGGGAAAAAAAAAATGACGAGAAGTGGTTTTCCTCACATTCTACTGTAAGTATGTGTGTGAGGTTTTGTATTTTTTCTACCGCTTTTTCATCTTTACTTGAAACAGCTTGAGAGGGTTTTGCACATTTCTTTTCTTATTATCATTCTTCTTTCGCTTTAAATTCTGCTGGTTGACTGTTAGCTTATTTGTTTGCTGATACAATACTCCTGGCGTATGAGTGTTCTTGTTCTTTTTTCTATTGAAAGAGACCAAGCATGGTATTTCCTCACATGCTGTGTGTATGCAGCATTTGAAAATAAAATGTTAAAAATAAACATGAAACTTTAGTTATATACGGATCCAGCTCTTTAACCAGTAGAACTGTCTCCATATTTTTCAAGTGAGAATCTCTACTTTGCTTTATTCTTCTTCAGCATCCTTTGTAATTCCTTTAGCCTTTAACTTAAAGATACAAAACCGCATCATTAGTCTGACCTAGCTGAAGATCCTGGTTTAACCTTTGTCCAGACTGCAAACCCCTTTAGCAGGCTGTTTAGCCAACACCAGCTAACGGCAGACGGCATTGTTTTTCAGGCATCTGTGCTGTATTTTAAGCCTCCGTTGGGACTGAACCTTGAACTTTCATTGCAATCCCTTCAATCCAAAGAATAATCTTTACTAGTAACGTTACTGTTAAGTAGATATTGGGCTTCAGTTTAAATTAAAAAAAAAAAAACGGTCCCTGTTGCACGCTTCATATTAATAAAGGCATGTCAGGAGGAATGGAAGGTACACTTCTATGATATAGCAGTGGCTCTGTGGATTTATGGACTCTACAGTCTGGGGTTCTCCTATTTGTAAAAATCATGCAGAAACATCCGTAGCATTGTGCAGATGTGCTGCACAGAGAATTTATTCCACATGTGTCAGACCTACAAAACAGAGCTTCCCAAATCTGATTTCTAGTTTTCATCACTATCATTTTATTAATCAGTGTATAATTCTGTTATTTAACTATTTCTGTATTTAGCCTCTAGTTCTGGGAATTAAATGCACTGAACTGATTTCAACATTTTCTGTATAGCTTTCAGACTTTATTGTTACATTTTTTTCAAGTAAAGTTTTCATTTGATTGACACCTTCATCCCAGTCAGAAATTTTGGGAAACAGGAACTATTACAGATTTTGTCCTTTAGCTCTTTCTAAATACAGTGGAACCTCGGTTCACGAATGTCTCAGAACACGTACAAATTGGTTTATGACCAAAAAGTTCGCCAAACTTTTGCATCTGTTCACGACCACACACTCGGTATATGAACAAGCCAGTTTCCCTTTTGGTTTGTACGTGTTCAGTCTCTCCCTGTGCATTTCCTGTGCAGCGAGCAAGAGCGAGAGAGCGCGACACACACACACACACACACAGGCAGCACGAGAGAGAGAGCACACACACATAGGCAGCGCAAGAGAAAGAGAGACACACACACACACACAGGCAGTGGGAGAGAGAGAGAGACACACACACACACAGGCAGCATGAGAGAGACACACACACACACAGGCAGCGCGAGAGAGAGGGGGCTGGACGCATAAGGTAGAGAAGGCAGTTAAAGAATGCACTGGGCTTGATTTTGTTTTCACTTCTGTTTACAGCGATCGGTTCGTAGCGTGCATTGTTGCAATGTTACTTTTCTTGGTGGTTTATTAAATTACGGATTTTTTCAAATGTTCATTTTTTTCCCTGTGCTTAAAACTCATTAAAAAAACGTGTTTTTAGCCAGCGGTTGGTAGCGCTATTGCGCGAACTATTGCAGTGTTAGTTTTCTCTGTTGTTCAAGGTTTTCTCAGTGTTATTCAATGTTTTTACATTTAGTTTACTATTACGCTATGTATTCTATGATTTAAATAATTATATTTGTGCTTAAAAACTTAAAAAATATATATATTTACATACAGTTCGTATTGTCTGGAACAGATTAATTGTATTTACATACAATCCCATGGGGGAAATTACTTCGTTCACGACCAAATCGGGTTACGACCAGAGTTTTGGAACGAATTATGGTCGTGAACCGAGGTTTCACTGTATTTTGTAATTTTACAATTTACCTGCAGAGCAGCCTGACACATCCAGTGTCCTGTGTTCTTTTTCTGCTTGGATTTTGTCTGGGTGGAGTTTACACATTTTGTCCTTGTCCTGAAATACATTTTTCCCAAATCTTAAAGATATGCAGCTGGGGGCAATGGACAACTCTAACTGTCTCAGTGTGAGTGAGCATGTTAAGAGATGAACATTTGTGCCATTGGTGACTGCTTTGTGTTTGATGCTACAAGGATAAGCTCCAGCTTTCTGGCTCTGTGATGTGAAAGGTGTTTGGGATGACTGTTTAAATAACAGCAATTTGTAATTGATTCAGAGGTTAGTGAAGTTGTCCCATGGACGTAGAGCCCTGGGTTTGTATTTGCACCCGATTGCTGTTTGTGTGGAGTCAGAATGTTCTCACCATATGTCTATAGATTTTTTTTCCTTCAGGTACTCCAGTTTTGCTCATACAGTACATCTCATACACAAGATGTTTGTGTTATGTTACGAATATTCAAAATTTGTAAAAACTAATTCTATATAAGACCAGACTAATCTGTGACAAGCATACAAGAGTTTATTAGATATCAATTACCCATCATATGGCAAAATCAACATGACAGTAATCTTTTTGTGATTTTTTTGCTTTGCACCTTCCCCAACCATAACCTGTCATCTATGGGGTAGGAGCAAAAGCTTTAGATTCATCAAAAGTTTTGATCTTCTGTTTTCGATGGATCGCGATGTTTTAGGGTCCCCTGATACTGAAAACATTGATATCACGATGATGGGTGTGTGTCTGTCTGTGTGGGTGTGTCTGTGTGTCTCAGTTTCTTGAGGACAAATAGAGCTAAAACGGCTGGACAAAAAAATACCCACCTCAAAACTTTAATCTGTTATGAGATGATGATGTCTGCGGTGGGCTGGCACCCTGCCCGGGGTTTGTTTCCTGCCTTGCGCCCTGTGTTGGCTGGGATTGGCTCCAGCAGACCCCCGTGACCCTGTAGTTAGGATATAGCGGGTTGGATAATGGATGTATGGATGGAGATGATGATGTGCTGATTTGTTTTTGAACCAAATTATGCAAGAGAAAGGCATGCTAGAGGATCCCTCAAATACTGTAATTCTGCATTTAATTATGAATTTGTCTCATCAATTGTTATCCTAATGATCTATTTTATGATCAGAAAGATCAGCATCAGAGTAGTAAATAATTACTGAAATGTTATAGAATAGTTCGGATAACTTGGTTCCTAGGGCACAAAGGCTACTGATGTTCACATGAAAATTTTTTTTTGTCGATTCAAGGAATATAACATATAAAAAAGAAGGTCAATTGAAAAAGGGAAAAACTATGTACTCCAAACAGCATTCAGTACCGCTCCCACAAAGCCAACCCACCCCACATACAAAGAGCCTAGCAGCAGAGTTAATATCAACAAAACAGATAGATAAAGAGGAGGAAAATATTTAGGTAATGAAAGCATCAGGGCCTTGCGCCCCATGTTGGCTGGGATTGTGTCCAGCAGACCCCTGTGACCCTGTAGTTAGGATATAGCGGGTTGGATAATGGATGGATGGAAGCATCAGGCACACTCCCAAATGAACCTACTGTAAGTGTGTTGTAACTGTAGTGTCAATGGGCATCAAACAATACCGTTTTCATTTTTGAATCTGAGGTAAACCAATTCTCAATCGATTTTAAGGATGCTCTTTTAGTTGGAGAGTTAGACAGTTCCAATTGAATACATAGATTAAAAAGGAAGATTGTCAATTGTCAGCATATTGTAATTTAAGATTTTTATGGAATTATAGTATCCTTTGACTTTAAATTTGATTAGGTGGGTTTAGGAAAGTAATAGACAAAAGAATGAATGGTTAAGAAAAATATTAGCTTTACACTTTGACCACTGTCATTATGAATGAAGTGCTACAGTGCAAGTGCCAAGCCGCTCAAACATTTGGAAAGCAGCAGTAAAATCAAAATGGTTGCTAAAGCCTGTGATCTCTTGCCATGGATTTTCACATACAGTACTTTTCATTCTCATGGAGATACAACAATCACCGAAGATTGTTGTTTGGGGAAAAAAAGGATTTTTTTAAATCAGTGCAGAAATCATTGATGCTATTGTAACACAGCACTACAAATCAAAGTTTTACTGTAAAATTGTTTCATTTAGCCTAACACATTTTTGACCACTGGTACTATTAATAGTCTAATATATCAGCTTAGACTTATAATTGCCCAAAAATGTAATGCAGCACTTATGAGCAAATTATTGCAAAAATGTGTTATTAAATTAGAATAGTTTAGAGAACCTGCATTATTCCCATGGGGAAATTCAGATGCATATAGCAGCAGAAACATAAAAAACAAGGATTCAGACTCATAGAACAAATGATCAATCAATCAACTGATAATAAATAAATAAATAAAGTTGGAACATCCTCATCCTTTACAGACTCTATTTGTAGAGTTAGGTCAAAGAGAAAGTGTTGGACACAATCTCAATCAAGTGCAGAAAGTAAAAAAAAGAGAGAATACTGCAACAGTGTTTAACACTTTATTGTTGCTCAATCTTCTCTTTTTTTCTAAAGAAATTTTTCATCATATGTTTGCCATGGTATTTCATTACAGATCTGATTAATTCCTTTCTCCTTTGGTTTCTTACAACTGTCTACCAAATTGTTTCCTGTTGTGGTGATTCAATTCTTAAGCAGAACAAAATTAGGCTGATAAAAAATATTTTTCTTTTACATGTTTTGGTTAAATGCCCATAAATTCCACTTCAACAGAGATATTAAGTCCTAAAGTGATGTGAGATTTTTAGCAATGGCAATCTGGTCCAAGCAACAAGTAACCCTCTTGAGGCTTAAGAGGCTTGAGGCTTGCAACCTTACCACTTGCATAGTGGTTTCCCAATGGCTATGACTCCACTACACTGTTTTTACCAATACATTTCTCTGTGCAAGTGATACTAGAGTGTTGTACCGTGTTAGCCATTATGGATGTAGTGAGAAGTCAAGCAAAATGACACCTTTTGTTGGCTAACTAAAAAGATTACAATATGCAAGCTTCCGAGGCAACTCAGGCCCCTTTTTCAGGCAAGATGTAATGTAATTATACACACGCACACAGAGTACATGTTTTTACAAAGCACCATAACACCATATGTATATTGGGTAAGTTATGGGTCCATAATCTCCTAGTCATTTTACCTGCCCGGGCTTCAATTGAAAGAAAAAAACAAAACAAAAATTGAATAACGTAAATAATTGTTCAATTTCATAAAGCTGTAAGTTGTCTTGGAAAAATGCTTGATTAAAATGCTCAACATATATGTATACTGCACTTACAATATCTGCAGATTTAATTTTCAAACATAGCTTCACAGTGTCTTTGATTTATACTTTTAAGTATGTGCTGCAATTCAGTTTCAAGCACACATTTTATTCCCCCCAAAAAGAATTGCCTTTTACTTATGTTTGAGAATCTTTCTATCAGCAATGTACTGGTCAGATTTACTGTAGATATCGATTACAAATCAGATATTATAAACTTTATAACACTGTAAATTGATAACTGGAGAATGCACAAAAAACCCGCACAAATAAAACATGTAGACTCTACACTGGCAATGCCCATCCATTTGCTTGGAGTTGTGATTTTAACAGAATTAACCAATGGGATATCACTTTACCATCACAAAAATCCAAAATAAGCGTATCTTAATGAAGGCAAAATTCATTTATAGGATGAATATTTTTTATTTGAACTTTTCTCAACAAAAAATGGACTTATATAGCAGGATTGTAATACTAGAAACAATTTTTCTCTAATGTTGCTGCACCATAAATAACCTTGGGGCCTCTGTTCAGAAGCAATAATTACTAATAATGTTAATCATTTAGGAATTGGAAGTATGTCTGCAATAATTAAATAATCAATCAAAATAATCAGGCTAGGTCATATATATGTTTAATTTTCATTTACTTGTAATGAATGAAATTCAATTTCCATCCATCTGCCCATCCATCTCCTAAACCAATTTAATCTGAGTTTTGGGTCATAGGTTGAAACCTATCCTGGCAGCCTTCATGCAAGGCAGGACCCAGCCTAGGATAGGGTGCCAGTTCATCCCAGAAAACATTGAATCGTACACTCATACACACACACAGTCATTTTAAAGTCAGCACTTTATCTACCTTGATTATCTTTGGGATGCTGGAGGAAAACCGCAGTACCCAGATACAAACCCACACAGGGAGACACAAAAACAGGAAGAAGCTGCAGAGTCTACATGTATGGTAACTGGGCAAACTCAATATCCTGGAGCTTTTAAGCAGTGAAGCTAACTCCTGCACTACTGTGCTTTCCATCCATCCATTCTCCAACCCACTGAATCCGAACACAGGGTCACGGGGGTCTGCTGGAGCCAATCCCAGCCAACACAGGGCACAAGGCAGGAAACAATCCTGGGCAGGGTGCCAACCCACCGCAGGACAACTACTGTGCTTTTCAGATGTGAAATTCAAACAACTTAAATAACAATATTTTGTCTCGTCAGAGCGTCGCTGGCAAGTGTATTCTATCATAGCTGTGTCTAGTCAAAACTTTATATTCTTAAATTGAATTATGGTAAACAAAACATCCCAAAACAGTGGAGTAGATCTGAGCAAATTCATCAGAGTCAATAATAATTTAACCTGCCAAATGCCAGCGACTCTAAGCTCCGTGATATGAACTGTCTCAGCAATTAAATTAGAAAATTCATTAATGTGTTCTCTACCCAGGAATGACTATTCCTCCTCATCAGCTAGCAACTTTCAGTATCTCTATTGACCTTGAGCATCTCTAGATTCTTTTGTGTCTTTCCAAAATTCATTTGTGCACTATCTGCTCAATACACGTCACTTAATTTTTCTAATAGTACACAGCTATTGTGCCAGCATTCCTTTTGGGTGATTGCAACTAGGAATAAAAGATATTTTTCCAATCTAAAGTTTATTTAAGAATGTCTTCAGTGTTCTACGAGGAAGGACAGCATGGTAGTACAAAGAAAAGCATTGTCACCTTAAATCATGTAGACCCTTGCAGAAATGTAACTCTGAGGTACGGAATTTGCTCTGTAGCTCCATGAACAATTCTGGGCATGTATAAAAATTGTCCAAATGTACACAACATGACCCAAATGTTCATAGCCCTGAAGCAGCTCCAGCACAACCTGGCTTGTCAAGGGACAGTTCTCTCTTTGAAAGAAATACTTTCCTGTATATGTAATTACTTTCAGGCAGAAACCAGTGTTTGCTTCTGCCAGTACAAAATCCTTTATGCCATACTTTGTGGGCTTGTCTGGCATATATTTGCAGAAAAAAGGTGTCCCTTTTATTTTATCATAGATTCATGCACAGACAAATCACAGCCAGGCTGATAAAATTGTTTCTATGTTGGTTCCACAATGTCAAGCAGGGGCTGAACTTTATGCATGGCGTTATAGCCTGGCTTACCCCATGGGATCTGCTTCTGTTTATTACAGAAGTGAATAAAAGTTTGCAGCATCACGTACCTATCATCACACTGCATAACCTGTCCAAAGCCACCAGGGGACAAAGCACGTTTGGACCAATGCTCCCTGAAGTTATGTCACCAGTTCTGTCCCATCTCTATTTGTAATGCCACAGCGCGCTTCATCTCGTCTTTTGTTGTGGGTTTCCACTTTGAAAAACGAGAATGCGATACAAGCGCAGCCCGCGATTCAAAAAATTTCTCTGCCTACCTGTTTGTCTCGTCTGACAGTAGCTGAAAAGCAGCATCAGGAGAGAGCAGCCTGAAGTAGTTCAGCAGCTGGTGATCTGTCGTGTCCAACAGCAAGCCATGCCGTCTTGTGAAGTATGGTAGCCAGTTCGGCTCTCACGGATCAATGTCTGTGTATTCCTCCCACGCGAACCTTGCCGTAGATGCATCGGCTGCGCAAAGTTGCTCAGCTGGCAGCGGATCAGCTGGCGCGGCATCGGCTGGTGTCCGATCAGCTGATGCCAGCTTCTCACTCTCTTGTTCGATCTCCTGATCACTGTCAATAAAATCCGATTCTGAAAAATCAGAGTCCGACTCCGCGATAATGCGCAAAACATTGTCTGCCGAGTGTTTTCTTTTCTGCACTCGCTTCGCTCCCTTGTGACATGTCGATGCCATCTTGCCATTGTTTACATTTCGCAACTCACGCACACGCAAGGATTAGTTGCCGAGTCAACGAGTCTAGCATTCCTCTAAGCACAGAGGGAATGCCTGCAACGTGACAGTGAGTTTTGTCACCATTAACAGCTGATTGTCACCCTCTATCCCTGCATGTCGACTTTTGTCGACATTCGCCCTCAACCCCTCCTGTCGACAAAAGTCGACATCCGCCCTAAAAGTGCTACGCAATACAATAGTAACAATGGTTGCTTTTATGTGTAAAGGTCAACATGTAAAAAATGCTCAAGTTTATTTTTTGAGACACCCAGGGTTGATTGTAAAGGGCGCAATTAGAATCTTTTCAGAGCTGGGAAGGAGATAGATCAGAGAAATAACCGTCCTAAACCATCCTAAACTAACTTCCCAAGTTCTTCATGAAAAAACTAAGGAAGATTTGGCCTATATAGGGATACAAGGTCCCATCTCTGTATTCAGGCCTCCAATTATGTTTAAGTGGTAAGTATCTATGTGACAAGATATAGAGTAAAGCTAAATATGAGGGTTAGGTGCAATTCCTTTTAAGTGCCCATCATGTCAAAGACAGATCTTTTTGAACATGATTTTGACAGTGAAAACTCCCACGGAGGACTTGAAAAGTTACTTTCCTGTCAGAAAATGAGGCAGAGCTTGTGTGGAAAGTTGAAAAGTACCAGCTAGACATAGTCATGTTCATCACTATGCACAGCATCGGCTCTGAAATCAGACTTCTAGATAGGAAAAGGTTTCTCTCAAATTCTCAGGAGTTGACCTCTTAGAAAGGGTACAATCACATGTCCCCCTCTGCGTGTTGTGCATTTGGAGTTGGTCTCTTCAATAGGTCTTTGAAATGCAGAGAAGAATTCCATTAATGATGATTACATGTGTTTACCAAACATCTATTCTGTCTATCCTGCCTTTTTAGAGATGGCAGATGTGGCACTCTGTCAAAAGCTAATGTCTATAGATTTGGTAGTCATACTGTGAGCATTACTGGGAGAATTCTACATTCATTTCAATAACGACAGAAACATCTGAAGTGGTGTGATTGGGGAAAAAAAATCTGTTGAACATTTTCATGCCAGTCATTTGTTTTAAATGGCAAATAGTATATCTGAACACAAGAATGCTTTAAAGAGTACAGTGATAATACCAGAATAATGTACTTTATGTTAATAAACCACTTCCTAATCTTGTTACCTGAACTGAAGCCACATGTGTTACATTTTGTTTGACATTGCATGCCCAACCAACCTGGAAGGGGGTCTGTCTCTGAATTGTCCTTCCCAAGATGTCTTCCATTTATTTCCCTGCAAAGTTTTTTTTTTTTTTTTGGAATTTGTTCTTGTCTACTTAGAGAGTAAAGGTGGGGGGCTGTCTAAAAACAGGGCCTTTTAAAATCCATTGAGGCATTTCTTATGTGATTTTGGGCACAAGAAATAAATTGTTGTTGTTGAATAGCTGACTAAAACTTGGTGGTAAGTTGTCTCTCATTGTAAAATATATGGAATTGAAGTATAGAACTAAATCCTTGGGTAAACAGTTACATTTATTATCAAATCTATTTTCTTATCTTTACTAGTTGTCATGAGCTGGTGGAACTCACTGGATGATATAGTAGACACAAACTGCTAAAAGAAGTCTCCTGTGGAGGGTTATGGGGCTTGCTGTTTATAGTAGGGTCAGGGGTAGGACAGTGCTGTAGTCCTACTGCTACTCTGTTTTGGGAGGATCCAGCTGGGGTAGTTTGGGCATCTTGTGTAGATACCCCATGGTTTCTCCTGCTTTAGATGTACTGGGCATTCAAGCTTATTGTTATAATGTATGTACCTAGTACAATGAGGTTGTTATTTGCATGTCTCATATAGACGTGTGACAGTGTATACTACAAACAAGACTAAAAGAATATACCACTACACATTAAACGCAACATCTGACAATAGTGATGGTGTGGGTTGGCACCATGCTTCCGCTTCTGTTTGGGAGCCTCTTGAACCCGCCACCGTCGATAGTCATAACCGAGATGAGCCAGGCAATTGAGGACACACTCACATAGCAAGGGGTAGGTGCAAAAGTAATTACAGTGATCCCTCGCTATATTGCGCTTCGCCTTTCGCGGCTTCACTCTATCGCGGATTTTATATGTAAGCATATTTAAATATATATCGCGGATTTTTTGCTGGTTCGCAGATTTCTGAGGACAATGGGTCTTTTAATTTCTGGTACATGCTTCCTCAGTTGGTTTGCCCAGTTGATTTCATACAAGGGACGCTATTGGCAGATGGCTGAGAAGCTACCCAACTTACTTTTCTCTTTCTCTCTCTTGCGCTTTCTCTGATCCTGACGTAGGGGGTGTGAGCAGGGGGGCTGTTCGCACACCTAGACGATACGGACGCTAGTCTAAAAATGCTGAAAGATTATCTTCACGTGCTACCTTCTGTGCAGCTGCTTAGTGAAGCGACATGCTGCACAGTGCTTCGCATACTTAAAAGCTCGAAGGGCAAGTATTGATTTTTGCATGTTTGTTTTTCTCTGTCTCTCTCTATCTCTCTCTCTTTCTCTCTCTCTCTCTCTCCCTGCTCCTGACGGAGGGGGTGTGAGCTGCCGCCTTCAACAGCTTTGTACCAGCGGTGCTTCGCATACTTAAAAGCAAACAGCCCTATTGATTTGTTTGCTTTCTCTGTCTTTATGACAGTCTCTGCTCCTGACGCACACTCCTTTGAAGAGAAAGATATGTTTGCATTCTTTTAATTGTGAGACAGAACTGTCATCTCTGTCTTGTCATGGAGCACAGTTTAAACTTTTGAAAAAGAGACAAATGTTTGTTTGCAGTGTTTGAATAACGTTCCTGTCTCTCTACAACCTCCTGTGTTTCTGCGCAAATCTGTGACCCAAGCATGACAATATAAAAATAACCATATAAACATATGGTTTCTACTTTGCGGATTTTCTTATTTCGCGGGTGGCTCTGGAACGCAACCCCCGCGATGGAGGAGGGATTACTGTAGTACTTTTATTAAAAATCCAACAAATCAAAAACAAAAGTGTACAAGTGCAATGCATAATCATTTCATTAAATAATCCATAAAATTAGTTTCAAATCTAATCAAAAAAGTTTCAATAAATAAATGATCCATTAAATCCATGAAAAATGAGTTTACAAATCAAAAGCAGGAATCCAGTTCTGTATGGGCTATTTTAGCAGAGGAGTTGCCCAACCAACAGGTACAGCCAATCCTCAAAACCAGGCTGGAGTCCCTTCTGTCTGTGGTTCCTAGCACGGCGTCGCACTGAGCCTCCTCTTCTCCCGATGTCACTCCTTAGCCTTACACCTGCCTCTTTCCATTCTTCCCTTCTTTAACCTCCGTTTCTTCCTCTTCTGTTTGTTTCCTTTCTGCCCCTGTCATGCAGGCTCCTCTTATATTAGGCAGATTTGGCACAGGTGTGAGACACTGCTCACTCCAAGGTAAGAATGAGGCACCTGACTGACGATTGCATTGGCATATGTAGGTGCACTCAGCCATGCACCCCAACCATCCTCAGAGCAAAGTACGTTCGCACACACCCACACCTGACTGGAGCCTGCACTTCCCCCGACATGATTATTTACTGAAAATTCACTCAATTCCACGGACCACCCATCACAACAATATAAATAGGTAACAGAAGTTAGGTACCTTCAAGCAGTTATTAATAAAAGCAAATGTTGAGAGGCCCAATGACCCAATGGTAAAAACTGTTCATGGTTCTGAGTATGAATGCTCCTGTGACCTTAGCCTGCATGGAGGAGAAAGGAAAGTGACTTTCTAGGGATTGGAGGCCATTAGTGATACAGTATGCCTTTTGAATGCAGCACATGTTATGTATTTCCTAGACATAATGGAGCTGTGTACCGGTTATATTTTGAACCTACCCCACCTCCCCCTGAAGTGTTTTGCTATACTGAAGATGTTTTGCTGCCAGGAAGAATGGATTCAACCCACAGAATTTGTATGCATAGATGGAAACATCCAGACTTTCCTGATGATTGCTGAGATGTGTGTTGCACCCACTTTAGGTTGTCATTGATAGTGACCCTAAGAAACTGAAAGCTATGGACTCTGTCCATAGCATTCCCATAAATGTAGAAGACATAATGAGCTGCCTCCTCTTTCCTGAAGTCTAAGACCAACTTCTGTGCTTTGCTTACATAATTAGAGAGATTGATATCCAGGCACTACTGTGTCAGAATTCAAAACGTGTTCTTTGTAAGCTGTTTTATCCTGGGAGGTACCCGTGTTGAGAATCAGTGATGTTTCCAGTCCACACACGTTGGGGTCTGACATTGTCTGACAATTAGGAATTCCAAATTCCAGTTGCACAATGCAGCACAAGGTCCCAGGTTGAGGAGCTTGGCAGTCTTAATGGAATAACTGTGTTAAATACTGAGCACAGTAGTCTAACATAGTAGCTTCCTGATGTGGCTGCCAAGAATGAGAGGAGCTGAAACTGAACTTGTAGATATCTAGTAGGGAAGTAAATATTTTAATTTGCTACATATTTTTTTATATATTACACTTCGTTTACCTCAGTGGAATTCAAGTTAAATTTAATTGGGATAATCTTCTTCAAATATTTGACCCTTGATTCTTGTTCTGCTCTATGTTCACATACTTTATGTTATAATACTATAGAGGTCTTCACTTTTTGTGCATCAGGGTATTTGGGTTGTAATTTCTTCTGTTAACTGTCTGTTCTGTAAACCACCCACCATTGGAAACTTGTTTGCAAAACATAACCAGTCATCTAGTGAAGCAGTCGTTTGTCATCCTAATGTAGAAAAATAATCCAAACTGTTTTTATTCTTGCATTAATGGGATCTGGCTAATCTCTTGTGGAAATCTTGTATTCAGAATGTATTTTTCAGAAAGACAGCATATTATTTCAACAACAGCAACAAAAAAAAACCTTTATATGTATACGAAGTGAGGGAGAAAAAGACTGTGAGAAAGAGAGGGGAAGAGCAGCTTTCAGTTAAATCAGCCTTATGGGTACACAGTGAATTCCTATTTATGTTTCAAGCAATTTACTTTGTTTACTGCCACTTCCACATCAATTGCTCGAAGAGAAATTGAATGTAATTTAATTAAAATAATGCTAAACCAGACTATCTGTGCAGAGATGGAAGACAGAAATCATGTGATGCTTTTATTAAATAAACATTTACCGCAATGGATTCCCTTTCTTAGGATTAATTTTGGGGAGTGTCTCCCCCCACGACATTTTTAGCAGTCTTTAAAAAATGACTTTTGTATATTTGTGATTTTGAACTCACAATTAATGGCTTTATAAAGGCAAGTTAATGATTTCTTTGTGGAGGTTTGATTGTGTAAAACAGGCTTCACGTTTGCCTTAGTACAGTTTGAAAAAGCTGGAGTCATTTAAAAAGCATTTGTTTTGGAGCCGAATAGAAGAAACAAAAGACTTTGATGCTTTCTTTGATGTAGAAATGGGATTCACATGAAATCTGTGGAAGTATAATATTGCATCTACCTTCCCTAAGACATTTCTCTAAAAACTAATAAAGAAATAACCTTATATTTCAAGTCTGTATTTTTCACTATATCACCCTTAGGAAACATTTGTGTGGTGTCACAGTTTATTTTTATTTTCATCTGTTGTCTGTAGTTTGGATAAGTTTAGTTAAGATATGACTCTAATGGTGATTTAAAGAATTTAACAGTAAAAATCTTTTTAATATGAAACCTAAATTGCTTTGTACAAATTTGGAACCCCACCTTTTTAAGTTATTTGCAGATGATGCCTAATATCATTAAATGGGCATTAAAATTTAATTATCTTTCTCCCTGTAACATAAAACAGATTTGGGTTATTTATTATTTCCATTCAAAATATTCATCATCTTCATATCATTTTGAAATGAAGGACTTAATAATTTCATGTGCCCCCATTAAAGATGAAGATTGGCCTTTTATTCCAGGAGGGTTGGGTGGCTTCTGTTTACACTAGCAGGTAATTTAAGGCTTTGAAAATACAGAATTGTTTGGACTGCATAATTAAAGTGGCCCGTGTTTTGTTAAGTAATTAAAATGTACAAATCTAAAGATTAAAGAAAACTTTTGCATTATTAATCATTTTTCCAACAGGAAATCTTGTTTCACGGCAGGAGACATTTCTGTGTAGCACAATACGTAAATTTTTTCCTTTCTCCTTCACAGACAGACAATTTTCCCGCAGAGCCCAATTACATGGGCAGCAGGCAGCAGTTTGTTCAAAGGTAAGGGCTATTAAATAACTTGCTCAGCCATCGCATTTGCATTCCTGTCAGAATTATTCCTTCAGACCATATTACTCAAATTGGAGTCAGTAAAGGAGACATTCTGGTTCTGTCTATTTTTAGCAGTTCAACATTCAAAGACCCCGAGCGTGCAAGTCTAAGAGACAGTGGGCATGGAGACAGTGACCAGGCTGACAGTGACCAGGACACCAATAAAGGCTCCTGCTGTGACATGTCAGCTAAGGAAGCCCTCAAGATGAAATCCACTACAGTTAAACCCCAGCCGCTCGCACCAGGTGAGTTAAAGCTGTGGCATCTTTTTGTAAAAGATCAGCCCACTCCCTCTGTTTCTCTCTTGCTGTCTCTCTCTGTCTCTTTCACTCACTAAGTCTATCTCTTTTCCCTATCTCCTCTGTCTCAGCTTTCACTCTCCCTGTATGCCAGCCATAGTAACAGTTTATCAAACTAGACAAGCCCATTATGATTTTATAAGCCAAATCACTTTAGCCCTTCCATTTAGTCCGAGCTGGGGACCTGTACTGTGGATTATTTCTTAAAATTTTAATAATGGAACATGGAAAATGACTTATCATATACTTGGCAATGTAACATCCTACGGTTTGATTAAAAATGAATAATTATTTTAACCGTCGTCACTGGACAGATTACATATGACATGTGTAGAACAATAACGGGTCTGATATAAATTTCATTTTCATTCTGTTTGATTGTAGAAGCGTTTCAGCACACTTGCTGTTTAGTTCCTTTTGAGTGAGGAACTTTAACCCTGGGAGTGTTGATTGCTTTTTGCTCCATCACATTTCACTCAATTATAACACTGTCAAGGCCAGCCTTGTGTATTTGCCTGTCGCAGCTTTGTGTCTTTTCTTGTATCTTTCTTAAAGAAAAGCAATTACCAACAACTTGAAGGGATCTGCATTTTTTATATTCATAAAAAAAGAGACCGATTACATCAGGCATAACTGCAACAAGCCTAGAGCTTCAATATAGGATATACTGACGTGTTAATACAGCCGACAGTTTGAATAATTATGTCCTCTCTGACAACAAAGTTAATAGTAGCCAAAATGAAATGTTGTAGTCAAACTGGCATTTATAATAAGCAGAACAGAATTTGGGGGAACAACTAAAGAAGGTCCATACAACAGTAGGTTTTGATTATTTCCTCCCAGTTGAATGGCATACATTTAGCAATTATACTAACAGGTTTGGCAAGGAAGAGATAGGCAAATAGAATATATTGTTACAAAACAGTGATCAGATTTTCCCTGTGAACTTTGGTGGTTGTTTTATAGGAGGAACAGTCTAAAATCTTGTGATTCAAATAATTATGCCCTGTTAAATTAGATGGCAGGCCATAAAACAAAATGAATGAATTCTCCGTGGAGTGAGCTAAGTTCCAGAGTCAGTAAGATAAACAGGTTGATGTTTCTATTTGAAATAATTCGAGACAAGTAGTTCTTATAATATGTACATTAGTAAAGCAATCAATTTGTTGCTTTGTTCACATCTGAATTGCTAGTTCACATTGCACTCTTAGATATCCTTTTAAGGGACCCAAGATAACTGTCATCTTGGGAAATCGTTATGAGGCCAATTTTCTCAAAATCAATCAGTACACGGCATGTTTAAGAAGTATTTGTTTCATAATCATGTGTCTCATTTAATTCCACTCCAGTCATTCTGATGATTTCCTGCCTTTTCAGAAAAAAAAATGTTATATTTGTGAACATAGTGTAGAATTTGAAACTTGCTGTTGTATACAGTAAATGAAGATGAATATAGTTAGACACTTAAATATTCATGGTGGGACTATCTTATGCTCAGTTAAATAAATGCTGTTTTGGACAGGATTAAAAACCTCTATTGTTTGTGGTTTTTTGGAGAAACTCTAGACACGTTTAACTAGGCCCTGCATATGGACTATGCTCTTAGTTAAAACTAACGATAAACTGAGAGGTATCACCTTTCTCACCCTTGGGAAACATTCCGTATAGGCAGGTGTATCCATGTCTTATGTGCTAAAGAGAATCACTTTTGTACTAATTCTCATTAAACTTGTTCCTAATAGCCTGCAATTTTGATAAACATATGTGCGGATTACACATTTTTAGGTGCTTGTGTTGATTGCAAAGTAAAAGATAGGTAATAGAGATTTTCTTGAAACGTGTCCGTTTTTACAAAATCTTTTGTACTAGAGAGACCAACTGGACCATTACACTTACTTAATATATATGATATTTCTATTATATTTTCCTGTTTTTTATTTCTGATTTGCACTTACATCATAATTCAGTGGAGACACAGCTCCTGAACTTAGGCTCAGTTCCTATCTCAGTCCCAGTCATTGTGCAGTTATTAAATTCTTCCTGTGTTTGTGTGGATTTCCTCCATGTAATTGGCATCTCACAGCTGATTCAGCAAGAAGTGAGAGTGAGTTTGTGCATTGGTACGTCACATGGACTGGTCTTCTCTCCAGATGTCTTTCCTGCCCTACACCCAAATGTTAAGTCTACAGCAGAAAAAATAGGTTCAGAAAATGGATGGCTAGCAATTATAATAATACATTTCTTTACTTGCAGAATCATTCTGTAGAGCATTCATTATACCCAACTCATATCTGTTCAAAATGAGGCATATGTCTCAAACATTTTTAACTCCTTGCCTTTGTTATATTGCATTTTGCCTTATTCTTAGGTTAACTGGCTACATTGGGCCTCTGTGTTAGTGTGGTGGTGTGTACATGTCTGGTCCCTGTGGTGGTCCCCACAATCCTGAACTGAAATAATCAGATCTGATAGTTTTATTTAATTGTTTTTATTACTTTAATGGAATTCAACTTGTGACAAAGTGTGATGGGCATTGGCAATAGATGAACACTGGCAGAAGGTGTTAAGAAACTATTTTTAGTTGTTTGATCAAAAAGAAGGCAACATGGATGCAAACGTCAGTAAACTTAATAAAAACAACTGTAATTTGTGAAGCTTTTCACTGTTTCACTGTACAGTTAATCTTATGTGCTTTCATTGCTCTCTACCTGTTCATTGAATATATGGTTCTGCTCTACAACATTGAGAATATTTTATTTGATTGGCTATCCTTATTTTGTCTCTTATTGGCATACTGAACTCTAGGAATCCCATCATTCTTTTTTTAAAATGATTTCCTTTCTTATTTGAGTATCAGCTGTTCAAATATAGTAAGTAATTACATTGAGGAGGGACTCGTTGTAGTGAAGTAGCTGTGACTGCCTCACACACAAAGTGTGAATTCCGGTGCAGTGACTCTCTGTGCCACTGCTTGTACCTTTTTACCATTGCCTGCATGGTTTTATCTCCAAGTACTTCACTTCTACATCCACATTCCAAGGATATTCAAATTAGGTTAATTGGTGACTCTAAACAGGCCGCCGGTTATTGAATATTAGAGTATCCAGCACTACTGCCCCTATCAGGATCTTATGTTGTGCCCTTTATTGCCAGGGCAGGCCTTCAAGTTGAACTACCCAAAAAATCTGGACAGAAAATTGGTTGAATTTATACTGTGACATGAAATCAAGGTGGGGGGTTAGCTTATCAATTGCCTATTTCTACAAACTGAGCAAGGCTATGTTTTTAAATATGTGCCCCATATTAGTTTAATCAAAAGTTACAAGGTGATTTACACCAAGAAACCATGTATGCTTCCTTCTAGATCAATTATTTACTAATATGTTGATGAAAAATAAATTCCTAAGTAGGATTATGGTACCGGAGTGAACGTATTATACTCTTAGCAGTTGCTGTGATTTGCCCCTATGGTCATAAAGCATCTTCTTTCTAACTGAAAAAGTCTTTCTAATAATAAAGCCTGTTTGACCAAAATGTACCCAGAATTTTCAGGCCAGTTATGTCTACATTCTCAGACCCCTTTGCCTCTTTTCCGTGTCTGTTGTACCAGCATAAAATGTCATCCACTGTAATGTTAAAGCCATAACATAATATGTGCAAATCCATGCCAGCACTTCGGTCCCTGTTCTTTACATCACTCATGTGTTTCTTTTTTTAAATTTTAATATTTTTTCATGTTACAACCTGCTATCATATTGCATATGCTTACTTGTGAAAACAGTATGTGAGTGATGTATATTTTGACAGCACTGCTAAGACCTGATCCACTTGATGCTCATGTGATGTGCTGATTTTATTTAAAGCTTAGGCAAGACAGCTACTATTTTGTGATGCAATGAGAATTGACAATCTTAGGTTTAGTTAACCTTTATAATAAACAGAATTGTTTTTCTATGTACTAGGTCAAATATGTCATTCATATGCAGAGAGCACTTTGGAGTTACACAAAATATACTAAGAGTAGACTATTGTGTTTAACCTGTGGATTCATTTTAAAAATTAGGTTGAGTGAAACCAGGATGTAATTTAAATTACTGTTCAGCTTGATCCCAGATGTGTCTTGGTCAGTATATGTCATCATTTGATTCAGACGTTAATTAGATTTAAATTGAGTGAGGCTGGAAACTAGTCTAAAAAATTCCCTGTCATATCCAATATATTTTACTTAATGTTACCATAGTTGTATGAAAAGAGTTTCACCACATTACGGCTATTTAAAAAATTGATTAATTACGCATTTCCAAATTAGAAGCAGTATATTAATTAAGCAGAAAAATATTAGAAGGTTTATAATAATTGGTGATTAATTGATGCAAAGATTTGCCTGCGGCACAAACTAATCCTGAAATGCATTCATCAGCAACTGCACGCTTGAGTTCATATTTCCCCTTTCATCCAACCCTTGTGAGAGTCTGCTACAGTGTTTCAGTTCTAAAAAAAATATTCATAAATAAATAGGGATGTAAGAGGTGGCGAGGGTTACATTTGCTTCTGTGTGAGCGACCACATTGACCTCACACAGCTGGTCACCATTCCCACAGGGTAATCTGTTCAGGCAACTGCTGCTCCCTGACCATTTTCTCTTTTTCTGGTTTAATTCTGATGTGCTTAAAAAGAAAGAAGGCCAAACACAGAAAAGTCCAACACTTGTCATTAGTGCATATGGCTGATCTGTTCTGATGATTTAACACACAATGTTTAATGCGTAACTGTCAATCAGTCTTGTCTTTAAAAAAAAAAAATTAGACTTTGAACAAACTCAATAAGAAAAACCTCTCATTCTCACAGGCATTTTGACAATTCCATCGAAAATGCTGCAGATGAAATTCTGTTTATAATTCAGAATTTTTAAATGTCTCCCTTTCGAAAGGGAAACACTGCAATACTTTATTCATCTGTTTGTGTGTGTGTATAGTCAGTTGTTTCATAATGAAGACGTCTTCTGAAATGTACACATTTTTTATATTTTTATGAATTTTTAATGTGTTTGTATGCTTATTGACAGATGCTTAGAAAGTATTATATTTTAAATATAGTATATTTATCTAATGTAATAGGGTTTCATTTTTGTTTATTATGAATAGATGCTTGTAGTTAGCATTTATAATTATTCTCACAATTTATATAATTCAGCTAAAACAGATGCTCTTGGTAAATGGTTCTTTTTGGAGACATCACTTAGATTTTTAGCATTTAAAATTTAAAGTAAATCAACAATATGAGTTGTTTACCATTGTTTAGTGTCATCAGAAATTCAAAACTATTTGAGAGTAAAGGAAGAGTAGCCATAAGTAGAATCTGAAAGTTCTGTGAATTCCAGAATTTTGCAGCATTCATATCTATTAAGTATTCAAAAGAGCTTATGAGGGTCCTTGATTATGATGTTTTTATCATTTTGACACTTATTACATATCAGAAATATATATATATATATATATATATATATATATATATATATATATATATATATATATATATATATATTCATTCAGTGTTCTGCATTGAATCTTGTTGAGTTCAGAGGACAACCTTAAAAGGCAAGGATTAGTCTCCATACGTGAAAAGGTCTTTCAGATGTTCTGTACATCTTACTTTTCTGCTAGGACAGTGTTAGAAACCCTACCAAAAAATTATTTGACCTGTTCTTTCTTCTGGGACAGATGTTATCTGAATAGCACTAGGCGCAACAGAGGCACACAACATGACAGGGCACACTCACCTACACATCTATACTCACCTACACAGGAACAATGTTAAATTACGAGCCTATCTAACTTGTATGTTTTTTTAATGGGGAAACTCGCACAAACATGGGGACCATGTATAAATGCCAAAGGAACTGTATATCCCTTGTACCAGCAATATAATAACAGACACTTTTTTTATTCGTAATATGATTTTAGGCAAAATGAAAATGAGTCAAGCCATTCAGCTGTTTACTCTCTAGAACTTTTCTCTTACTCTCCCACTGTGTTTTTTGTACACTTTCTAAGGGATAGGTATGAGAATTTAGATTTGTTTACTTCTTTATGAGTTCTAGTGTTAATGAGAATTCAGTTTTATTTTTTCATTTTTTGAAGAAACAGTGATCACATATACAATCATTAATAAAATGCAACCTTTCTAAATCATGTTTGCTTCACTCGAAAAGGTTGAGTAGAGTGTCTCATGGGAGATTTGCAGCTAAGTAAAGGTCAGGTATGATGTTTTGTATAAGGCAACAGGTTGAATTACTAGCAGATATGGCATTTTTGACTGTGTAGCTTTAATTAAGTTTGTGTACCTTCTTTGATGCTTAAGTGCCACAGATTTGACATAACCTTGTTTATGGCCATGGTTCAAATAATATCAACTATGACATTTTTTGCAGTTGAATTTTATGTTGTCTGTTTTTTCTTGATCACATATTACCACACAGTTATGATCCAAAGAATGTCAAGATTCCCTGGGAACACCCCATGGATTAAAGCAATAGATATTAACCTTGATAAACTTATACATATATATATAGTATATAATTTATTTATTTTTTGTATTATATTTTATCAACTGTTCTAAAGAGACAAGCAAATATGAATTTCATTGCATTACATACGATGACAATAAATCTGACGTGATTATTAAGCTACAGAGTTATTATGTTGTTATTCAAAAATATTATCAGTCTGGTCGTTCTTTTACTCTGTGTTTTGTTGTTTTTGTATTTTTTAGAAGAACATTGTGTGGGACATCGCTCAGCTTATTTTAGTTGCATAACCAGTTTTTGTGAGCATTAAACAAACATGATCTAAGCTACAAAGATGTGTTAATTATATAGCCTGTCACTATTTTGTTTATAATTATTTCACAATCTTGATCAAGACGGTCAATGCAAAGTCGTAAAAGAAAACATGGCTGCAAATAATGTTTTGTAGTTCTATGGAAAATACATCATAATCAAGAGCAGTCTATATTTATTTTTACAGTTCCGTTTTACAGAGCCTACTTTAACTTGGTTTTACTTTTACCTATTCTAATAAACATACCTGACTTACTGTTTATATTTACACACTTTGTATTTACTCTGTTCTTTTCATTATATGTTTGGAATTTTTAACACATGAGTTGTTTCAGTTTCAGTTTCACATGAACCATTGCTGATCCATAACCCTTTGCAAGCCTGTGCCTCCCCAAGCCCAGATGGGGCACAAGAATATTGAATAGTACCTCACACATACACCCTTGCTCATGTGCACCACTCCAACTCAATCTCATAAGATAATGTAAATATGCAGAAGAAACAAGTCTCAAGAAAGGAGATCCACTTGAGAATGGACAGAAGAATCACATTCCATACTAACAAATATATCTTCTGCCTCTCTCGCGCATGCACACACACACACATTCATACATGAAAATATCACTATTTGAAAATGCTGTGCCATGAGGAACTGCGAGGTGGCAACCCTACATGCTGTCTCATCTGACCCATATAAATTATATTTACTGTAGTTTACAGTTATGTTTATAATGTAATACAAAAATGTACCTCTGTATATATTGAGGTTTTTTTAAATGATTACTGGGATTTTAAAATATCTTTTTAACAATGGATAAAATTAAAATAAACGTCATATCATACATAACATAAAATGAATGTGGACACTTACAGTATCTGTAGCTTTATAAATCTTGGAGCTGCTAGGACTTTCCAAACTGTACTGTACCTTAATCTCAAACTATAATCAGTGAAGCAGCAGATTATCAGTCATTCAGCTTTTCTGGAAGTGAAAATAACATTTTTCTAATGTAGTTTGGATTTATAATTTGTGTTATACATTCAGCGCTAAAGAATTAAAAGGTGATATAGACAGCTGTTCCCACTCCAAAAAGAAGAAAATGGTCAGTTCCAAAGTTCTAACAACACCATGGATTTTACGGTAACAAATAGGTGCTTTATTGGAATAGAAAATTGCAACATATAATTATATACATTTTTTTCTTCTTAAAGATTTTAAGGTTTAATTGTAAACCTAATAGATAGCTTACATTGGCAACAGTAGTAAATAACGCTTTAAAACATAAGTGGCTTTCAGAAAAATCTTTAGTTGATAAAACATTTTTTGTAATTATGAATTGACCTATGGAAAACAATATGGAAAAGCAAAACCTTTATGTCTTACTTGCATAAACAGCTTAGATTGAAATCCTATGGCATTAACAGTAGAACAACGCAATTAAATAAATGTGAAATTACAATTTATAAACAGTGAATGTTATAATATTTGTAAATAACTTTTAAAGGCATTTTATAAATTTAAAAAATCATATATAAACCGAATAGCCTATTTACAGTATGTCTCAGAAAATCAATGGAAAAAATACAGCTGCTTTTAAATAGATTTGTGAAGTAATAAACATACCTGGAGTTTTTAAAATTAGAAAGGTATACATAACGCATGGTTAGGCAGATCTCCAGAGAAGGACAAATAGTAAAATATCTAGTAAGACAAGAAGAAAATATTTCTTTTCATTTGAATGAAAGATAGAGAAGAAGATATCAGGAAAATGTTCACACAAATTTTATGGGGCTCTGCAATAATAGGTTGCATTGAGGGTAACAATGCAGCGTTGGTAATAACTCATCTCCTGTTTCAAAGTGTTGTAAATACAAAATATAAACAAAACCTCTCTTTATTCTTAGAACATGAATTGCAGAATACCCATGATGAATAGTAAACCTGTCATACTAGTTCTATATGAAAAGTGGTTGTTTGCTTAGATTGTAAAGATTCCATTCCTATTATGCTCTTCTTGTTCACAGGGAACACAGATCATCTGGTGAAAGAAATAGGCTACTTTGAAATTCAAGATAAAAAAAAATCTTTATATGTGCAAAGTGAGCACTTGAACTCAATATTGTCATTGCTTCTGGTAATGAATGCAATTTTTCATGACCTAGATGCTTGTCCGGATGTCCCAGATTGAAACTAGTATACCTTACTAGTAGTATAAAGAGTTTGCACTCCTAATATAATATCTAATCTTCTTACCATTTTGCTTACTCATGATGACCCATCTGCAATTCAATTGGTGGATAGCTGCCTTCTTCTGCATTGTAGTTGGTATCCATATTAAGTATTAAAAGCCCACAATGGTAGAAACCTACAGTCATCAGCTTTGATCTCTAAATACCAAGCCACATATGACGTCAATCACCCAGAAAATTAGATATTACAGGATCACTATGGCTTTAACATTTAGTTTTTAAAAGCTGTCTGATCGATTTTCCTCAAGGAACTCATTGGTGAACTAAGTGAGGATGACTGATTTACCCACAGTGAGTAATATGAGTCAACAAGAAGCACTCCATCTCAGAATGAGACATTAACATATGTTTCAGAAATGAACCACAAATTTTATACTTGTGGCTTGAGAACTGCAGTGCTCCCTTCGCAACACCCATTCAAATGTACATGCGAAATGGGCAACTTATTATCAAGCTTGAAAGTAAATATTTACAAAGAAGAAGGAAATGAAACTATCCAGGGAAAATTCATGTGAAATGCAACACCTTCATAAACCAGTGAAAATAGTAACAAAAGTATAAACAAAAATGTGTTATTGACCTTAAACTGTAGCCCACTGGTTGGCACTACTGCATCATACCTCAGATCCCTGTCTCATTTTCCTTAGCCTCCTCTTGCGTGTGTGTGGGTTTTCTGCTGGGTCTTAGTATTCATACACATGTCAAACACATGTTGCTTAGATTACATGTGGACTTTAAAATGGCCAGGGATTAGATTGTGTTCTGTAATGGGGTATAATTCTGACCCGAGTCTGATCCAGTGTGGTTGTAGCCCACCACAATCCAGTGTTATGTGTGGAGACATAGGCAAATACATTAATGCAAATCTGGCTGTGAAGTATAAATCTCTTGTTGCCCCATGAGTGACAGATGATGGTTTCGTAACTGGGGAGTGGTTCTTTGAATCATTTTACTAGCTGATTAGAGATTTTGAAGTACTGTAGTCAAAATTGGCCTTTTATGCTAGACGTAATGGGAATGGGGTCATTATGCTAATTCTTTATAGTTCAAAGTGAAATGCCTTTATCCACATTTTGATAACCTGCACAGGTTTTTCTGATCATCATTTGTCCTACTCTAAATGGATACTAACAGAGATCTTATTTAGCAAGATTGATTAGCACTCTACCTTACTTTAACAGTAAACTCACTGTTTAATAATATACAAAATATAAAGCACAAATGTATAACATTAGAGGCAAAGGCACCTTTGGAACTATGTACCATTTTATGTGAGTTTAACTAGTAATTAAATATTATGCTTGAGTCATTATAATAATATGACTGCTTTAGATGAATTAGCTGTTTTTTTAAACCTCATGAGAAATATTTCCAATAGATTTAATCTATTCTCAAATATTTGTTCTCCATTTGTTTTCATGCTACTTCTGGTTGTGCTATACTACTTTTTCGCCATTAAAAGATTGGTTTGAGATCTAATTGCAATTAAGTGAAAGTGGGGCCAAGATTGGCTATAGGCACACAACACATCCCAGAAATCATTTTAGTTGTCAATTTTTTCAATTTTAATAATATTATTTATATGAGTGCTTTTTCCATGCTCAAGGAATGGTGGTGTGGCGGGTCATCATTGTCTTTCAATACTTGGGTCCAAAACTCAAGTCTCATGTGTCTTGTTTGCCAGTGTGGTGTTTGCAAATGTCCTCTGTGGACCTCAGTTTTCTCTCATTGGTGTGGTTAATTGGCAGCACTGAGTTGCCCTTGTGCTTGCATCTCTGTGTGCTCTGTGCCACCAGCTGCTTTACACACGTTATGATTTGCGCCTTAAAGATGTTGGCTGCTAAGTTAGTCTCTGGCTGTGCTGTGACCACTAATGACATATTCAAGGGGATTGAATCTCCCACAGGATTTTTTAAAGCTGGAAAGCATGAAAAGAACACTGGAAAATGTATGTGTAGAGATCAATGATTTCAATTTGCATGATTTTTTGCACACTTCTTTTTGGTAATGGAAAAAAGAAAGTAATAAAGTGAGACTGACTGAATCAATACATTTGATGGAGGTATTTACCGTTTATAAGTGATATTCAATGGTATTTTCAGTATTAGTTTATACATGCTGAATAATGCATTACAGTAAATTCAGGTTATTTTTAATGTCTAGACCTTTGTCTTATTCATGTTGGTTTTAAGGTACAGACAACATTTCTCCTCCTGCAAATAATGTTAACTTTTCACCTTAACTGAAACTGTTTTATTTTCTTCTTTATCTAAACTACAGTGTTTGCAAGGGCATATTTTACTAAGTGTTTTAAAATTTTAACAAGAAAACCTTACAGTAAAGTATATGCAGGTGTGATAATTAGCATTCTTTTGTGTTACTGTTAGTAAGTTGCAAAACTTGGTTTCTCTGGGGTATTCTTTGAACTCCAGGAGCAACGAATTAACAATTTTGTGATCTCCAGAAAATTATTAGTAAATTCTATGATTGAATTAATTAAAAATCTGTTTGCACATGTTAAGCTAAGTCATACTGTGTGCCCTTTAAAAAAGGGGGGTTGCTATAGTAACCAGATTCTTTTGATCCCTTGCTGCTGCTGTTAGTCTGTATATATTTGAAAAGGCTCCCTGTCTTACTCCTGTATATGCAGTGGGCAAATGCACAGATAAATTCTTTATTAAGTATTCAGCTGCTGGTCAGTAGTTGTCGTTAATACTGCATATACACTGTAAGGCCACACATCCAAATGCAATAAAAGCTAGGGTGCCAGTTTGTATATCTCTTGAATTACAAAAGAACACACTCTTTTAGGTAACTAGTGATGAATGATATACAGGTTATCAGCAGCACCAATGGAAAATATTATTCAGCTATGTGTCATTGAAGAAAATGCTAAAAATTAAATCAAGTGAATTGGCTGGGCATTACATTGCTCATGTTTCTAATAAAAAGAGTATGAGGCCATGACGTATTTAAAAATTTCAGTATGTCATTGACATGGCACCAATAATTCCATTAAAAAAATGTTAGAAAATAAAGCAGCTTATACATGATTCTGCACAGAAACTGTCAACTGCAATGTAGTCAGGTTGATTGTTTTCACTTATTAAAATTTTAGACAACTAGATTATTGTGTACACTAAACTGCCCCCTAAAAAGTGCCCTAAGAGAAGGAGAGCAATAGAGACAGTGGCTACAGAGGATGAGCTTCTAATATGTGAAACCAACCGTCCACTTAACTACAACATCTCATCAAAGAATGGTATCAAAGATACCATACGGAGACAGTCTGAAAAGCCTCCATTTGAAATACAGGAATAAGGCAAAGGCTCACTGGCAGGAATGGATGAGGTTTGCTGAAAAAGCAGTCAGAGGAAGAATCAAACCAAATCTGGTGACAGATATATCAACTATTTTTGTACATGCACTTGGCATACTGGAAGACTTTTTGATTGAATACATGTACACAGGAAATAAAAGATTTTAAAATGGTTTTAATGTATCAGGCTCATAAATCACACCAAATATTTATAAACAAGGAAAGTATGTAGTCTGCAATGGACTCACATTTTCTCAGCTTACACCATATATTAAACACCACATGGGTGAATGAGAATGCTTGTAAATCGAGAGAGAAGCCTATTGCACATTTCCTCAGTTCTCCTGGCATATCAGTGGTCATAACTTGGAAATAACCCAGACTACTTTCTCAATCTTAAATGAAGAATATTGAGAAGCTAACCTCTCAGCACTATGGACAGATCCTTCATTTTATTTAGAGAGATCAATTTGCTCCTTTCAGGGAAAGCACCTTGACCTCATATGTGCTAATCCTGTTCCCAGCTGCTTCACACCTTGCAGTGAATCACTTTAGTACACATGGGAGATTACAGACTGATGAGGCAAGAAGTACATCATCTGACACTAGCCGGAGAGCCACCTCCTACCCCCTAAGTGACTTACCATGCATGTCTCTGACTAACCCTTATGTCCTGCTCTTACAAGAGTGGAAAAAGTAGAAAAAGATGTGTCATGGGTTAGTACAGCACTCTCTAGGAACAGTCTCACTTTAATGGTAGTGTATTACACTGATACTGTAATTATTATGCCTGCAGCTCGTAAACAAGCAGATTTTTGTGGACAATTTATAAGGGAAATGAAATCAAATAATAGCCTGTCATAAATTGTAAACGGATGAAATTGCATCCTTTTTAGCTTTTGCAATGTAGGATTTGTTTTAAATCTTTGGCTAAAAGTATCCCCATTGGCTCAAAGCATACATGAAAATACAAAGATGAGCTGTGGCATTTGAGCATGGTAGGCTACTCCATGCATTTAAGTGTAACCTCTCAGAATAATTAATGCAAATCAATATTTTTTGTTTTTTGCACAGTAAAATGATATTGGAAATTCATATCATCTTGTTTTATGAAGTGAATTGCCTTTGCCAGTTTTTATTGTGAAGAGTGCTTGACAAAATAAAAGACTTTTCATTGCTAAGGCTATTATGAAGTTGACCATCATGGTAGATTTCATTTAAAGCATCTGTATAACTTATATATTAATATTTCCTGTAAATGGGAGTATAAGAGAATATAGCTTATCCTTTTAAAGACAATAAAGAAATTAATTTGTTTACAAATGTATTTCTTTTGGTCAGTGTTAATGTGTGCAAACCCCTGTGTAGTACTTCCATTTTTCTGGTCCATCATTCTATCCATCCACCTATATACCGTATTCATTTTATAAACTCATATAGTCATTCACATACAGTAGTAGTGGGTAGTCAGAAGATATAATGGCAAAAATGGACACACCACAGGATGTGAATGGAACAGGAAGTGTGCCCATCACCCAGTATACTCGCCCTGACATATATACCCAAACACTGGACTGCAGCTACAGCTAGTGTACTAAACCAATGTCAACATGAGAACACATAAACTGCATACTAACTATGACTAGGCCAGAACTCAAATGCAAGTCAATGAAGCTTATAGAGAAATATTATTTGCAAATATAATATACAAAAATCAGTTTTATTTACCTATATTTTAAGCTTCTGTATTACATACCTTTGAACATTTCAGAATTTGAAAAGTTTAGTAAAACCAACTAAACTAAAATTACTGATGTGCAGAACATCCCCAAAAACACAGAATTCCTAGTCATGCTATACCTGCAATATTTTCTTCCTAGTGTTTGAAATGTGCTACAATTTAAGTTTGAAAACTGTGCTTTAAAGAGAACTTTAATATTGCTTGACAGTGTGACAAGATTACATAATATGAAAATGTGTAGTACAAAGTATTAATCTTGAGACACCAAAATTGAAAGTGTTTGGTACAAATACTGATACTGCATACTGCAGAATTAATAGTAAAGCTTAACAGAGTTATTTTAAATCGCAGCCCCATTTGTGTTCTGTGGCATTAAGTTTGGAAAACCTCTGTCATAATACTGTAGTACTTTACTGGTAACGTAATCAAATATATCACAATAGCATTACATTGATTTACAGTCAGCAGAAATAAAAACAAATGGAGCATACAGAAAATGAAGGATAAACAATTGCTGTGCTTTAGCCAATAAATTACTTGGCCAGGACTGTGGCGCATCATCAGTGGAAATTACTAAACATTTTAAACAAATTTCATGATAATGAACTCTATCGACAAATGCATACCTGTGGTTAAAAGTAATTGAAAACAATAAGATTCATTATAGCCAAGTTATATTGTGCATTGAATCACACCTTTAAAGAGTCTTCTTGTCTGCAGGAATAATAAAAGAAAGGCTCCAGTCTAATTGAAAAAAATGAAAATAAAATTCTTAAAAATTATATAAAAAATAGAGTGTCAAGCACAATGTACTTTGCAAGTAATTTGAAATGTGGTAAAAATCTTAATATGTCTGTTATGCTGTTATAGTATGTTTATAGGCTAGCAAGATACATAAATGTATACACAAAGTGCGTAGAGTATATTCATACACTTTCAAGTCTGCTTAATTCAGTTCAGTTTTGTGAGAGCCTATATGAGTATCACTGGACAGTACCATGTGCACACACACATCCATGCTGGGTTCAGTTTCAAGTCACGAATTAGGCTAACATGCATGTCTTTGTGGATGTTAGAGGTAAGCCTAAAGGAAAACCTGCACAGACAGAGGGAGAACATGCACTCACCGCACTCAAGATAATAATGGGATGCTAGTTTCAAAATCGGGACCCTAGATCTGTTAGGCAGCAGTGCTAACCACTGCACCTACACTATATACTGTAAGTATAGTGCTCAGAAATTCAGACATACACTTTAGGGTACAGCCCAATCACATGGTTATGATTTCTGCAATATATATTATGGAAGGATCTGTCAGTAACTAGTATTGCCTTTCATACTTGATTATTATTCTTATTTAACAAATACAAAAGCAGTAAAGTAAATTCAACATTAGTTATAATAGGTACTTATATTGTGTAAATTATCATGCCTCTAACCAATCTCTGTGAGCCATTTTCCAAGTGAACATTGCCACAGGTCACATCATGAATAAGACAACAAAAAGAGTCGCTGAGTCCATCAGAGTTTTAAGTGCTGCACTTTCAGTCTGAAGCCTTTATCTTTCAGATGACTTGGTTAGTTAGTTATTAGGGTAAATGTTGATATTATGTCTAGGTTTAATTTATTTATCCCTTGTTCCATTTTTAGCTTTTAAAGGTGAGTATGTTGCTCAAGGGAGGAATCAAACTAGCCGGCCGATGAAGGAAAAAGGTCACATATTGATTTATTTATCTTGCAATGCAATTCAATATCATTTTCTCAGCATTAAGACTTACGACCTTATGAACTGAAGAATTAAAATAGACTAGAACCATATGTGTGCTTACTATATTGGTGGCATTGTGGATGGTAATATACAAATCAGTCATAAAAGCAGTTCAATCTTAATCACACATGATCAAAATTTAATCTCCTGGTCACAGCTGCATTTTAGTGTTTAGCTAAAAAACTATATTGTATAGCTATATATACTATAGTGCATTGACATTAAAAAATTCCAAAGAGTATAACTAATATTTATATTTGAGTGTTTACGGTTGGCGTCTGTAAGGCTGTGCATTGGGGCACAGTATGTATGCATCAAGACACGGCAGAAGTTTGCTTTCTTCTTTTGAAAGTTATGGGACACTTTTCAACCCAAAGCATAAACTTTATGTTAGAGGTCTCATTGTGACTATTTTAACACCAGATAGTACGTGTTCATGAATCCTGTACGTAGAGGTATATAGTATCCTCTTCTAGGACATTGTGTCACAAAATAGTAGAAGTCAATTTAAACATAACGGCCAGACTCAAAATACATATTTCACCTACAGAACTGTCACAAACCATTTTTTAACTTAAAGTGTCAAGTGTTTTTTTTTTGCTAGTGGCCTCAGTGTGAATGCACTATTCACAGATCATGAGTGCGTTTCGTATATTTGGTAACACTCTCACATTCCCTGGGGTGTAGGCCCATAAATTCTCTCCAGAGTACCCCAAAATCTCCTTATTGGGTTTTCTGAACAAACATCACTACTGACTTGTAAATGAACTAAAAAGTAACCAGCATGTGCTGTACTTTGAAAAATAGTCTTTTCTGTGATATTTCATACCAGAGATAACCATCATTCCTACTGGCAGTCATCTGCAAGTTTCAATATGTCTTACAGTATTTGTCTATCAATAAAAATTAAGAACAGTCACACATATTAGCAAATGTTAATGTCATAATTGGAATGTGAAACTTAAGACTTTTTATTCTAATAGGTTACTTAGTAAGTTTTAAACTTCCTGAGCACTGAACAGTAACTAAGATAGTTACATTTATTTACAATTTTTATACACTATTATATGTAACTTGCCACTCATTTTAGATTTGATACCTCAAGTTTATAGTAAGAGAAAGTCATGCAGGAAGCTTCAGCTATAACTGAAAAGAAATCTCTAGGGAGATTTGGTACAGAACAAATGACCCTTCATGAGGTGACTTGCTTAAACCTGGGAAACATACTGTAGTTTTTCAGTGTCAGGCACTGCAGACCTATGTGCTATAGGCAGTTATTTTCCAATTCTCTATTTATGAGTGCATATACATGGGTGAACTGACAGAAGGAAGATGAGTGGAGGGTTGGCCTGGCATTCAGAAAGCTGTGAGATTTTGGACTTTTGGATGCAGTATCCGAACCTTACAATGTTTGGAGAACCTCTGCACATACCCTAGGGCTGTTTCTTTGTGAACTGCAGAAGTATACAGTGAGGGAGTACTGGGGAGCTGTGTACTCATTAGTAACACGAGAATTAGTGAAGCTCTCCTGGCTGCTTAAACCTTTGGGTTTTCTTGTGGCTTAAGCAACACTCTCTCACAGAGTTAGCAGTTTAACCCAGACCACAGATGTCAATGAGGTATATAGATGGCTACCTCCTGGCTTGGAGTGATATACTAGTGCAAGAAGTACGGTAAAGAGGCATTGTCACTGCCAAACAGAAGACAACAATACAGTGAGGTATAGACAGAAACAGGAGATACCATGGAAGAGTTCACCAAATGAACAAGGCCATCTGCTCTCACCTATATTAAATTATTCCAGTTTATATGTTGATCTTTATAAGGAGATATAATAAACTGGACTTCAAATACACTCTCTAAACAAAAATATACTTTTTTTATATTTATATATAAATATTTATATTTTTATATACCTGTATATATATATGTGTGTGTGTGTATGTATGTATGTATGTATATATGTATATATATTAAACAGTGATGGGCTATCCCTTGGACAATACTGTCTTTGTGTGATAAATGGCATCCATATTAATCATAGCCCCCTTGGCTACTGGGAACTTTCTGTAGCTGACTCTCCGGAGATGTGAGAGGACAAACCTTACAACTATGAATTCACATTTGGGAGGCTGTATGGAAAAGATTGCTTGGCAGTAATGAAAATTGAAACTTTTGGGAAGACCTCATGAAGCATAACTTCAAGACTGCCTTGAGGCCCATAGGGTATTCACAAGTCGTGTGGACTGAAAAGTTATGGGCATTTTCAATTAGGTCTTTATGCATTTAGTTTCTTTTTTGTTCATGCATGTTTATATATTACAAAAACAACCCTCTCAGGAACATTTATTTTAGCTGTTCTGAAACCTTTCACTACAGTACATATTGCAGTAAAAATGTATGTTTGATATTGCTTTGCCAAATTGGAAAAAAAAATTGTGCAAGTTTAATTTAGTTGCGGAACAGAAAAAAAATAAACTATGACCAGTTTACGTACAACTTTTTTTTTTGTCTGTGCTACCAAAAATCCAATAAAATGTCTTTGTCCTTTTAAAAATGTAAACTTTTATACTTAGCTTGAGTTTCTCATTATTTGTGCCTCTAATGGTGTGCTATTAATAATTCAGGGTTCTCAAAACACAGTTCCCTGGAGTATCATACTAGAAGTGTGTAATATAATACAGCACAAATGTTATTCCTTGTAATAATTTTCCACAGTTTGTTAGAAATATTGTGGAATACACAAAACATAGAAACAATTTTATTGCATTAATTGGATTGTATGATATTAATAACTAGTGAAGCACGAGTTGCATGTAAGTATAATGAGAATGGAGGGCATTTTCAGAATAGTTAAGACATAAGAGCTACATTTTTGCTGCATTAACTGGCACATTATTGATGGTAATCTTTTTCTTTGCCTAACAGCAATGCACACAGTATAATGCGGAGTGAAAGAAACACTCAAAATTCATATTGTGTTAATGAATGTGGAGGAGCCATGGCCATTAACTACCAGCAGGGGGCAGATCAGTGGTTATTTAGTAATGTTTTTGCCTTGCAGTTTTTTTGTTTTTTTTTTAAATTATTATAATAAGGAATTGTTAGCCATTGTACAGAACTCAGTATTTTAGAGATTCCAATTTTGTAAACTTCTGGAAGGTTTGACTAGCTGGAGTCCAGTAATTGCAATGGAATACAGCATACAGCAGCAACAGTTCACAGGTGAATATAACCCAGAGGAATAATGCTGTTTTAAAACAAGAATATACTGGAGGTTTGTAGGTTGTATTTTAAGAATTTGTATGCCATCAGGTCTGTTTATTCTTTTCATAAAATCTGTCAATCAGTCTCTCAATTATCCTTATCTTAAGCTTTATGTTCACTCGTATTGTTATTTCTCTATTCATTTTGCACTTCTTCCTCTTGACTTAAATGAAAATATACGTTCTCCTTTGTGTTTTACAAAGTAAGTTTTGATGCTTTTGATATGCATGATTTTGTTGTTGTCTGTTCAAGTTCATTAGCTTTCTTATCCAAAGATACCTCACATTAATATTCACATTAATAGGAGTACTTCACACCAACGCAAGGTTTAGCAAGCACTCAAACAAGTTTTTATTTTAAACAATGGCTCCAGTTTTTCTCCTGTTGTTCATGGTTGAAACAAAATAATTGTTTTGTTTTTTGAAACAAAATCAAAAGCACCATTAGGTAATTTTAACAGCATACACATTTACAAAGGAGGCAACCAAAAATGAGTATTATTTCAAGCCTCAAGATTCAAGATCAGTATCATTTTACCATCATTCCATGACCAATGAGGTATCCCATACAAATTAGATTTATTTCCAGATTCTGAAATAGAAATTACGTGTCTGTCTGGTATGTGATCTTTATTAACTGATGATCAGATAAATTCTTCTTTGAGATCATATAACATATAGAGTGCTTGTCTCAATATATCCTAATAAAACATTTACATGCACCCAGATCAGTTCAATTCCTTTTACTTGTACAAAGTTTCCTGGAGGTCAGTTAGGGTCTTTGTGACCGACTATCAGGTTTTTACCACAGATGAACAAACTTTACCTATGTTTACTGCCAATGTTTGTTTATTTAATTTCTCTCACCAGTTATTGCTGTATGCTGGGTAGTTTTATGGATTACCTGTAAAGCTGAACAATTGCTGCGTTTTCCTAGGTTGACATAGCCCATATCCTGTTTTTTATCAAATATTTCTTTACCAGACAAGAAGGAGACAAGAGTGTAATATCAACAAGTTAAACCAATAAGACAAGATAGTTCCACCACCAGTGCCTTTCCAACCCCAACTCATGGGTTCTGTAAAACAATATGTTTAAACAAAATAGTGCAAGATTTGTACAACCACAGGGATAAATGCAACCCAAACCGCAAGCCAAAGATGAAAAGCAAAATTGAATGTGCACACAAAAAAGGCAGATATATGAGCTGGAACTGAGAGATCGGTTGATCTCCATCAGTGACCAAAGTAAGATGTTCCCCACAAGTTAAAAAGAGAAATTCAGGATTTTCAGTGAGAGAGCAGGGTTAATTTGTCTGAACTCGCGCCCAGGGAGAAGAATCTCTGCTGGGCTGAGGGTCACTGTCCCTTACTTTGTAATTGGTTTGGGAATTTATTCCTTCCTTCCTGAGATAAAATAACCAGAGATAATTTTGATGGCACCTTGCAGCTTACAGCATGTTTGATAGCAAAGAGGTCATGCTTTAAAGAATGTATATTTTACATCAGTCACCTTCCAAAGTTTAGGTCAGAGCTTTCCATTCTAAGGTAGTTTATTGACATCAGACCTGTTTTAATATGAGAAGCTACATAAAGCATTAAGGGCATTGAAAAATGTAAATATTAATTGTTGATCTTCTAGGCAGAGGAATGTGTGAACAATTTCTCAGAATGGAACCTGATGTAAAAGGTAATTGTCACAAACCCTCCCACATACGAACAATTTAATCCACCTTCAGAACCACTCCATCTTGCTTTAACATTATCAGCACCAACCAACGTTACACACTTGAATATAAAAGATTCATTTTAGTCAAAGTAGCTATTCTCTTCTGCAGTTAGGATAGAAAAATGAATTCTTTTGCGATGGTCTGTTAAGCTTTGAGGAAAAGAATCATGATATTCATGAGCCACTGTACCGCAAAAAAGGTTTGCATAAAATGTTGAATAATAAACGACAAAAGATTTCAGTATTAATATCACATTATACAAGCTTCATATTTTCAGAATTCTGTTTCTTGCTGCTGAAATCTATTCTGTTTTTGACAAGGACTGCATAATACATGTTGGTATTTGATGTGATAAACGTGACAATTAAAGCAAACAGTTTTAATGTAAGCGTGTTACTGCATCACTGAAACAATCACAACATACCTTTACAAATGACTGCAATCTCTTATCAAATATAGTAATCTTCATTCCATTTGGAAGTTCAGGAAATGTTAATTTGGTTTTCCTCAGAATCAATACCCACGTATGTATAGCTCTAACAGGAGGCTGTGGAGCAGATGTAAATATGGTGTGATAAATATGGATTTAACAAATATATTCCCTTACTAGCATTTGGTTTTTCTTATTTAATTAATTTCAGTAATGTAAGGCTGCAAAAAACTGATTAAAAGCATCCAAACAGTGATAAGCATACATATGTGTGATTAATTAAATTTGTGTATCTATCCTCAAGGCATTACATCAGACATTTTAGTTTAACCTTTTACTTTAAGGCATTGTTAAGTGTATAATTATGCTGCGCTTAATTAGTTAGCAATTAAGAATACAGATTAGACAAGGTGCTTGTTATGCACATAAACATAGACCAAAAATGCTTGGGAAGAAATGATTGAATAGGCTGTGTGGTTATTCCTTTTTGAGGTAATGGTTAAATTAACATAATAGGTGATATCTTTTTTACAGACACAACCCCAAATAATGCAAGAGCTTCTTTAAAGACAAAGTATTCACTATACCATTCTTTTCCCTGTTGTTTATTTTCCTGTGTTTCTGTTTGTCTTTCTGAAACACACAACACTTCCCATTGCTCATTTCTTCCTTTTGATTTTTAAAGTAAGGAGTTCAAATTAAAAGAAGGGGGTTTCTAAGGAAGATGCTTGCCCTGGATTAAAGGCAAAAATGTGACCATTTTTACACACAGTTAGCTTCAGTAGCTATTTCTAAGTTTTAACTTGGTTCAGTTGCCACCAATTTCGATGGCATGCATGAGTGCTCAACAACTAACAGAACACTAATACATGTTAGCATGCGCGCACTACAACATGCCTGTGAATCCTCTCTGGAGTGCCTCTGAACAAGGCGGGCATGTTTGGAAAGCAGGCAGGTCTGGTGAGAAGATGATTAATAACTTTTTGTTTCCATATGACTGCCTCCACCATGACAGTCGTGTATTGGCTGTTCTATTTATAAGAACAAATGAAAAAATGTGGTCTCTTTTAAAGTTCTTAGGGGTTTGTTGTACTTGGTGTGTGCTTGTATTTGAAAATTGTTATTTTTAACATTTTCTATGAATAAGGTGGCAATATTAAATGTTTGATTACTATTGTATATAGGAGAAACCAGGAAATATAGGAGAAACAAGAAATGCTTGTTTATGTGCACTATACCATCGAATACAGCAAACACAGACTAAACTTCAGTAGTAAAGGAGCAGGTAACTCAAGGAGTCAATTTATGAATAATCCTTTCTAAAGAACAGACATATATAAAAAAAAAAATATAATATGTATATAATAACATAAATATAATATACAAAATGTTCTAATTGGAGCACACACACTCTGCCTTCATTAGTGAAATCAGAAAATTGTGGATTTTCTGTTACTGATGGATACAAGGCTATGGTCTAGAGTATAGAACACAAGTGCATGCTTTGTTTAAAATACTCTGTATTTTTAAAAAGGTTGACTCTTTTTGGTCTATGCGCTAATCCATCCATAGTCAGGATGCCTGTCCTGGCAGCCCTGTGTAGATGGCAGCAACCATCTCTAAGGTAAGGCAGTTCATTTTACCAGATAAAGATGATGTAAAAATAAAGTAAATTCTCATAATACAGTATGACCATTTCTTCTGACATTTACTCTGGAAACCATAACTTTGCTGTGTAAATGGATGACACAATGCTGAGGATGTATCAGAGCAGTGCATTGCAAATACATTCATTCATTTATGATCCCACACTGCTCATTATGGGACTGACTTATTTGTGTTTGTTTTTTTATTATTATTATTGTTAAACCACCTCTACAAGAAAGCAGCCAGTCTGATGTACAGTTGAACAGTATTTAACAGTTTGAAAATAATATAGTATCTGATCTTGGAAATTTCATAACTTGGGTGAATACTACTGACAAGTTGATAGTTTATTTGTAGTAAACTCCAGAAAATAGTTGTACTTAACAAGAGTGCTGTGAAAGTATTGAAAGACATGAAGCAGCGTAAAAGTGTCCATCCATTTTTTGGGACACCAATATCTGTCACAGAAATATTTTGTTCAAGGCAGGAATTGTCCCTGGATGGGATCACATGTCAGTGTAGGGAATACTCACACATATACACACACACACTCTCTCATTTTCACTCACACTAGGCCAGTTTCGGTTTGCCAGGTAACCAGGAATTCATGTCGGTATAGCGTGCAGGAAAGCAAAATTCCTGAAGAAGGCCCGTGAATTCACAGGATGAAAATGGAATCTTTACAAAGACAGTCATTAAACCAGAAGCTGAATGCAGTTCTTCGGAGCTGTGAAGAAGCAATGTTCCTCTAAATTCACCTCTGTCCTTTACAGTATCTGTACCCATGCTTTTTGACAAACAGATGACACAAGGTTCTACGTATTGGGTATACCTTAAATAGATTTCAAGTCATGATTGTTTGTCAAGGCAGCTTTAAAATAACAGTTAGTTACAAAATAAGAGGTACTGGATACAACCTGCATCTGACATAAATGGACATTGTAGGTTAGCATGCCCCATCAAAATGTATTTGAGTTATGCAAGCACAAAAGAGAATATAAATGGGGAAAAAATGTAGTTAGATCCTATAGCTTTCATGGTTGGTGCAGGTCATTTCTTTCCTCAATCTACAACAAATAAGAAGGCAAGTGGAAATCTATTTTATAACAGCTCTCTTCAGTTCACCCACATACTGTACTGTATTACCACTTACCAGCACCATCCTAGCCCTATATACAGTATACTAGGAATCTGCTGAGAGCAATCTTTTTTTCAATCTCTACCCAAGTGGTACTATAAAAATGAATCAATGTAATGGCCAGCTAACTGCACCACACTTAAACAGCATACCACCCCTAACACAAGTCAATAGTTTTTTAAAGTGCATTGTCCCTGTGATTCTATGAACATTTCATTTCCATTGCCTGACATGATGATTACAGAAATATTTCCTCTCCGCAGAGTTTCAACATGCACAGCTTGGAGCACAAAACATTTGCTGGAGCCGACTGAAACTCTTATCAGTCTCCAGCTGCTGAACTTCACAGTTGGGAGTATTTAGAGAAGCAGAACGGACATATGGGTATGCAAATTGTATAAAAGAGCAAATAAAATTCAGAATGCACCACCTCTGATACTTTGTTGGGGGTCCAGATAAGCATTAGTAGGCTTGAGCAGAGAGTGGATGAGAAAATCAACCTAGAATCATAGTAAGAAGCATAATACAAATGTAATTGTATCACTTAGCAGTAAGATTCTCAATAAAATTAATACACAAAAAAGCTGATTAGCGGGTGTCTGCTTCACTCTTGTGCAGAGCTGCTTTTCCCAATATTCCATTCTATATCTAAGATGTCTTTGGATTTGCAGCAGGTGCCCAGACTCAGGAAACACGCAAAACTACACACCCAAAAACTGTAAGTGACTGGTGGTCTTAACTTCTCATATCATGATATTCTTTGAGAAGTTAAATTGGAAACAACTGGTTAACAAAACCCTGGCCGATCTGGAAGATGACACCACAGAGACGCTTCAGGTCATGTGAAAGGACAAAAAAAAACTTGCAAGACTGATGTTTATAGATTTCTTGTCAGCTTTGAATACAATCCTGCCCCACATTTTAGATGATAAACTGATTGATCAATTCTATTTGGACCCTAACTTAGTGGCTTGCATACTGGTCTTTTTAGCTAACCAAACACACAGAGTGAGTGAATGGCTGTTTTTCTGATAGCCTTAGTCCATCTATTGAGACACGACAAGGTTACTGTCTATCCCTTCTGTTTATCTTATTCACAAATGACTGCAGGAGTTCACACAAGGAAAGCCTTATCCGGAAATTTGTAAGTCTTTCATTAGATATGGAGGACAGCCTGTTGTTGATGAATTTGTTCAGTGGTGTGATCATTCCTTTTTACAGCTAAATATCTCTAAGGTAAAGGATATTGTTGTAGATCTTAGGTGCTCCCATCCTTCCACTATCTCTGCATTAATTAAGTGGGAGACAGTGAACATGGCAGAGCAATACAAATATCTAGGGACAAGATCATAACATAGAGCAAATTTGTAAGAAGTGGCAGACACGGCTAATATTCGTTAGGAAATTCAATTGTTTTAAGGTGGACAAAACCATAGTGACACATTTTTGTAAGTCCTTTATTAAATCTGTTATTACATTTGCTTTTATACATTGGTTTTGCAACCTCAGCATTAAGAATAAAACCATCTTAACAACTTTTTAAAAATTAGCAGTAAAATTATTGGTTTGCAGCAGACCTCTGTCACTGAGCTATATTACAAACAGGTTAGAACGAAGCTCAGCTCAGTTCTCTGAGACAGTAGCCATCTTCTTTTTCCTGAATTTCAGCCGATAACGTTATGCTGCAGATTTGGGTTCTGGGGGATAAAGACCAACAGATTTATACAAGAATTCTTTTATTCAGAGGGCTACAAAGATATTCAATTCCGTTACTTGTAAGAATGCTGCTAAATACTGAATTATTATTTTGTTTACTGTTAAAGGTAATTTTTCTTTGTACTAATCTTGATTGTGTGTACTTATGATATCACTGTTTGTCATTTGTTGTGTCCTTGCTTGTTTTCTTGTACATGTGTAAGAGTGCCTTATGTTTTGTACTTCCCTGCTGCAAACAAATGTCCCTGTTGGATAATAAAGTCTACCTAACCTAATTACATGCAGTAGCCAGCATATAACAGAGCACAACATTTATCCTTCATATTATCTCTCTCAATTAATATGTACTGTACATGTATTCACTGTTAGAAATTTGTGTTCGCTAGCATACTATAATGGATGTCTGGCATAACCAGTAGGAATAGTAAGGTAACACTGTGCTGCGATTAAACAAGATTGCAAATTTCAACTAATATCATCCAGGTTCCACAACACCTTTACTTGTTTTGACATCTATTCAAACCCCAAATGTCTCCATCTGTGTTCACCAGCTACTATATCTAGATTGGCAGAATTAGATCTTGGTACAACACTTTCCTTTTTTTGTCAGGCCATAAGATGACTTAATAGCCACTCTTAACTGTCATCTCAATGAGGGCACCTGGTGTGTGTTTCCTATATATCTATTCTCTGGTGTTGTACTCATTATCTGTGTTGTATGTACTGTCAGTAGCTTACATTATACTACTCTCGTGTGTCTGTGAGAGATGTATCAATAAGGAGTCTCAATGCACTGGGTGCACATGACATTAATCTTAGGTAAGCTTATTTTTCCAGGTGTTGATTTTCAAGTGGGCAGTTCTAAAATGTGAACATAATTTTAATATTTTAAATACAACCTAAAATTCACAAATTATTGACATAAGGGATAACCAGAAGTATCCAGAAGATATTAGCTAATCTCCGGACATCGCCACTAGTAAAAAATAATATTTTTAACGTGTTTTTTATAAAATTTAAAATTAGCATTAATATAGTATCAGATACTGCGGTGGGTTGGCACCCTGCCCAGGACTGGTTCACTGCCTTGTGCCCTGTGTTGGCTGGGATTGGCTCCAGCAGACCCCCGTGACCCTGTGTTCGGATTCAGCGGGTTGGATAATGGATGGATGGATAGTATCAGATATAATATATATCCTATGCAACATTTATGTTTTTGTGCTCCTTTAGAGCCAAGTGAGTTTAAAAAGTGTGTAAAAAAAGAATAGAATATCAATTAGTACTAGGACAAAAACAGTCCAAAAAAAAAGTGGCTCCATGGGGATGTCAAGAGACTGGAACAGCTAAAAATGAATGGACCCCCATAATAGAGATTAGGCCACCACTGTTCCCATCAAAAAAAGAATTTACTGTTTTTGAATACTGTCTGCCTCTCCACTGAAGTCAGAAACTAAATAAATGGATTTTCAGAAACCAAAAGGACATCTGTAGTGGGATCAATATAATTTTATAATATATATAATATTGAAATGTTTTGAGACGCAAGTGTTATTTACTTGTTTCTGTTCAAATACTGCATTTTGTTATTTCTACCTGGGTCTAGGGCTGGCAGGTCATTTAACACATCTTTATCACTAAGCTCAAGTTTATCTACAATTTGAAAATGCAGGCAGGAAGAACAAGGAGGAAAAGAAGCCTGTTTAGTTGTTGTTGTCACAACGCTAGATCCACCTGACTTGATCTGTTCCAATGATGACACTGGTAGCATTTTTCCAGCTCCCTGTTTTACTAGTGATTTAAGCATACTGTATGTGTTTCCGTTGGTAGCTTGGCAAAGGCTTGTTGTGCAAATTGCTTGCTAGCACATTTTAAGCACCACATAGATATTTTCTTGTTTTTATCATGATGGAACTCTTCGTTACATACTAGCTATCTTATGCAGATTTCATTCCTTTGTTGCCTGTAATGTCACACAACATGATACACCTGGTGCTCACTGTTTTGATTAACATAAAAATATTCATTTCTGTTTAAAACAATTATATATACTTTTGTGACCTGCTTTTGTGAGGTCTGATGAGAGAACCCTTTGGGTCTGGTGGCCCCATCATGTCACAAAGGTTGCAGGAGCATCCCCTATCCCAGTGGGTCAAGACAATTTCTGCATCTCAGATGGATATTATGCTTGTAGTGGTGAATTGCCATCTCCCTCTGAGATCACTCCATTGCTAACATAACCAATTTTTTAACAATTGAGTACCATTTGGACCCTTCTTTGACATAGTGGGTGATGTTAAGGGGAGGTGTGTATAACAGGGATTAAGGCAGCCAGTGTGTCTGTGACATTGCTCTTTGCTATCAAAAACCTGAATGGTCTCTTAGGGTATCACATCTTAGCTTATTTGGCCAAGTGACTTGTTTTTTGCCACGCCCTGAGATGGCAACCACTAGGACCCTAAAAGGGAATGTGCTCTTCACCAGTGTAGTACTGGCTCTGTCCGAGTCCAACACACTCTGTGAGGCATAGACACTGGGATAAGTAATGTTACACTAGGGATGGCAGCCTGATGAAATCAAAGGTTGCAGGCCAAGGTTTACATTAATAAATGCAGTTACAGGGACCTGTGCTTTGGTAGAGATTCCCTTTGCATGTGAAGATTTTTTGTCTTTGTCTTCTGATTCTTCATGCTAAAGTTTAACTGAGTAAAAATGATGATAATGGTAGTTTTCAAGAATGGGAAAAGCAAATCAGAATTATATGAAAAAAGTGCAACGTAAGAAGAATGCTAACATAACAATCCCGATTACCAGACATTTTAGACAACAAAGGGTAAGTCGTAGTTTTATTTTGGCTAGCAAAGAATTTTATTTTTTATTTTTGAAAAGAAAAATGCAGCTGTGCCATCAGAGAGACACTTTTTAAAATTCTTTAAGATAGCCATCCCCACAGCAGGATATGTGGCAGTCTTTGCCACTGTAATCCCATTGTAATCCTTTCATGCAGAGACCAGCTTCATGTGAGTACAACTTTCAGTCCTGTCAGTCAGAATATTGTTCTCATGGCAAAGAAATCAAATAAAAGAATACTGCCTTTTGTCACAGAGGTAAATTGTTTGCTTTTCATTTTTGTTCATATTATATAATGTGACAACTCGTTAGATGACAATTTGCAGGAACATTAGGCACAAGCAGGCTTTTACATCTGACTGCAAATTTTGGGATTTAAAATGTGGATGATGCAACAGTATGTGCGTGTGTTTGTGTGCATGCATCAATGTGGGGGATGAGATGTCCTTAAAAAGTAGTTAATCTGCAGAAAACAGTACATGGTAGAATAGCCACCATTTTGTAGAAGAAGAATTAATGTAATTCTTTCCAGAAAATACGATAATCCACTCATGTTTTGGTTCTACCTTTTCAAGTACAAGTTTAAGGAGAGCTGGAGATTTGTTCTAATTGGCATAAAGCAGGAATAAAAACACCAGACTGTTACTAGACTAACTCACATACAAGCACATCCTCATTTTCCTATTTTTAGACTAGCCAGTCAACCTTACAGCATATATTTTTTGACTTGGGTTGAAAATATAAGGAATGTTAAACTAGGGATAGAAGTACTAGTACTGTATATATATATGAGCATGCAGGTGCACAAAATGGCACACTAACCTAGACTATGAAACACTTGGATATGTATAAACAAAGGATTAACACTCACAAATTAGAGTGACTGTACTAAATGTATGCCCAGACTATTAGCTATACATAAATAGCAACAAAATTAATCAGCACTGCACAATCAGCTTTACTTATATACAGTAAGTAGATGCAGGCAGACTCATTCTTTGCAAGCTCAGCAGTAGTTTATTTATTTGCTATTTATTTCTAGAAGAGGTTGTGCATATATTGTATATTGTAGTTTCAATAAAGTACAGTAAGTCACATGCAGGTGACAGTACACACTAAAAAAATTTCAAAATCATTTGTGAAAAAAGAAAGGTGGATTGAGGTACCAAGGTGGGTCACCATGACAATCAATTGTTAAAGATAGACTTCATTGCTGCTATGCCATTTGGCACTGAAAATTATCATGGGTTAATAGCTAGCGAGGTGATTCATGGTGAGAATGAAATATAGCAACTCCATTGAGAACAATTTAGGATGTTTGCAGTAAAATGATTCAAACATACTAGTGCCAAGCCATCATCCAATGTTGTTGAGTGCTAATGGCAGTTGTCGACTAAAATGGTACCGATTTCTTTGTCCAATTAAGCTCATGTAGTGCAATGATGAAATGGTCAGTTTTGGCTTGACTGAGCTTTCACTGTTTTTCACCACAGAGAAGATGTTTTATGTTAAAAGAAACCGAATTCTGTTTCTAAAGTGGTGCTGTATGTTTTATTCAGGTGTTAGTAAGTAATCTAAAAATCATGTCCATTTTAAATTTGATAAGGTTCCCATAATTCTCACTATTTTGCTGTTCTCTGTAGGCAGATCAAAATATAACTGTTTACTTTCTAACAAATTAAATTGGAAATCAAAAATAAAAAGAGGAATAAAGCAAGGCATAATCTATCTATCTATCTATCTATCTATCTATCTATCTATCTATCTATCTATCTATCTATCTATCTATCTATCTATCTATCTATCTATCTATCTATCTATCTATCTATCTATCTATCTATCTATCTATCTGGTAAGGCACTAGCATTCCTATGACTTTTTATTGCATCCTCTTTCTCTTTTTTAATGCAGGAGGTAAGCATGTATAGTAAAGAGCAAAAAATAATCACCTGGCATTGTGTCAGCGGCCTGCGTTTCAACTAAGAAGGAAATATAAAATGCATGGCATATCCATTTCATTTTATGGTTGAGAGGCTGTGTAACACTGGAGACATCATGCCTGGGGTTGGCAGGGTTCTGGTGCAGCCCTCAGGAATTTGACTCATTCAGTGTTGATGTTTAAAATGAGTTCTCAGTGGTAGTATTGACCACATAACCTCACAACTGTGGATATTCTGGTTGATTAAAGAATAAAATCAGCATGGTCACCAGGGTAATTCTCTTGCTGTCATATCTGCTGTGGAGTAGAAGAGATGGACAGTGTCAGAAGTAGTGAAGCATAATCCATTCAGAAATTATATTTAACCCAAATGCCACATAACTACAGGGCTGCAATGTATTATTTGTCTGGCTTACAGCAGGTCACTGTGCCACAGAAGAGGCAGCTATATAATGTTTTCAATAGACTTGATAGTAATTGTTTTGTGTATTCATTGAACACTGCAGACACCTCCACTGAGAATATACTATACATTTATTCTGATTTTAGAAGACAGATGGCTAGGCCACTTCTGTTACAGGCACAGTGCTGCATTCTATTGTTAGATTAAATTCTACAAATAGTTTAGGGATAATATCCCTATTGTTCAGTTTGGAATCCTTCCATTTATTGTGAAATATTAACTTTTACTAGGCAAAAGGTTGTCAGTATTTTGGTTTGATGAAGTCACAGAACTCCAACCAGACACAGAGTTTGGACAGCAATAATGGTCATTCTTGAAACCCGCACTGCTAATGTTTAAAAACAAAAACACACTAATGAGGGTGGGGTTAAAAGGCAGCCATTTCAATAGAAGAGTCGACTCATTTGCATTTGAATCGGGCCTTTAATTAAGTGATGCATTATTTCCACGGCTCAACAGTATTGGTTTGCTGTTGCCAGCTAAAGTTTTTCCTTATTTTTTTTTAGCTTCCATTGAAAATGCCTTTACTAAACATAAAGACATCAAGTGTACGCCAAAAAATTGTTGACAAATGCAAGATTGCTTTCTACATCTTTTTTTTTTTAATATAATGAGAAGCAGAATTTTGTGACTTGATTTTTTAACATATCTCCAATTAGGTAACAATAAAACAAATGCACCTGATCAACATTAGGATATTTAATATTTTGTGCATATATTGTTTGGCTTCTTTATGATGCTTTGGGCAATTTACAGGTGCATGAACTTGCATAAATTGTGTCAGCATTTGCCATGGTTTAAATTATACTGTGCTGCTGTGAGAGCTTTAACGATGCAGCAAAAAAAGAAAAATCAACTGCAAAAAAAAAAAAAAGGAGTGATGCAGGTGTCATAAAAAGAAATAAATCATTAAAAAAAAAATATTGTTTAAAAAGATCAGTTTTTAACAAATATAGTTAATAATATTTAAGAAATACAGTCACTAAGTATATCTTAATATGTAAACTAGTGGCTGTATAACACAGGGTGGTCGAGGAGTCCAGCAGATTGTATTGCTGCTTCACAGCTCTTTGATGCTGGTTCAGCTCGAGTTTAGGCTGCTGCTGTCTCTGTGCAGTTTGCACAGTTTGGTTGTGTATCCGAGTATATTATGTAAAGGACTCGCTTCTCATCCTTAACAGCATTATCAGTCGTGTCATTTTCAAGTGAATGATAGTTTTTATCAAATGTACATTAAAATAATTGAATGAGAATAAATTCTTTTTAGAGTACAATTATATTTACTGAGATAAGAAATAGTGTGTTCAGTTTTAATGGTACTGAGAATTGAGAAGGGTTGGATAGGCCTAATGACTTAGTAGTGCTATGGTTTCAGAGCTCCAGGGAGCTTGGTCTTGACTCCTCATTCAGCCCGTTTCTTTGTGGAGTTTACATATTTCTTCTGTTTCCTTTTAGGTTTTTTTCAGGGTACTCTGCTTTCTTTGCGTATTTCAAATGTATCAGAGTAAACGGGCGGCTCAGAGTGGGTCTGACAATGGTGAGTGTGTGGGAGTGTGCATGCGTGTGCACTGTGATAGACTGCAGTCTCATCCGTGGATGGCTTCTGCCTTGTGCCCTTTTACAGACAAGATAGCCCTAATCTTCTTTTGACTCTTTATTACAAAGAAGATTTTAGAAAAGAGATTGATTGCATGAATGTATAATAAAAAGCACATTATTACATAAATTATGTTATCATTAATATGAGTATTTAAACTTAGTTTAAAGTCAGTTAATAAAATATGAGTCCATTAAAAGGCACATGACTAATGTGAGTGATTCTGTGTTGTTTTTCTATTGCCTCCTTTCCAACAACACTATCTTCCAACTCTTTTTTGACAGTGTCTAAAGTAGGCTTATTTAAAGCATATTCCGACGACAAAAACACTTAATTAAGTACAAGTTAGGCATTGTTTTAATAGTATATACCAAGAGCAAGCACATTTATCACTCACACAAAGCAATGAAACTTAGTATCAATAAATATTGGATTTTAATTCCAAAAGTGACATTTTGTTAGTATAACTTAAAAATCCTTTGTCAACAAAAATGAGAAAGCAAGGCAGAGGGAGACAAAGACACTGATTTACTTTGCTTTTGCATAAGTCACATTGTAAGCATTGAAGCCCTGCATGGGTGAACTTTCACTATTTTGTGTTTGTAGATAGAAATGATGGCCAATCACGTTGCTCACTTAGAATTGTGAAGAATTTCCAGTGCCTTTTTTTCTTTACATACCCTTCACGCTGTATAGTTGTATGTGGCCTCTTGTTCTGTACAAATAAGTTGTTTTTTTTCAGACCTGTATGCATGGTCAGTGATTCAAAATGTAATTTATTTTAAAAGATAATATTGTTACTTTTGTCTTATTTATTACAATCATTAATTGTATATATTTCATCAGACTTTGACAGTTGTGTTCTTGATAACTTATACAGTACATTGTGTAATATTTTATTTATTTGTTTTCTATATTATGAACCTTGGGTTTAGATTATGGTTTAAGTTTCACTTTTTTTCCAAGTACAGTAGGATGTCCTCCCACATCCCAAAGATGCACTGGTTAGGTTGATTAGCAACTCTGGACTGTCCTTTTGACAATAAGCATGGGTGTGAAATTCTGCTACAGTTGATTGGGGCAACTTCATCAACTTTTTACCAATCCTGCCAAAATCGGCTCCAGCACCCCACAGACTACTTTTCTGTATAGACAAAAGGAATGAACTAATGAATGAACAACTAAATTCATTCCATATTTGAAAATAAAAGTTTTTACCCTGAGTTTTTCAAAGGTCTAATAATATATTTTAATGTATTTTTATGGCATGGAAAATGAATGATATTGAGATTCACATACTGTATATTAGAAATCAGTAAAGCATTAGAAACCAGTTAATGATTGTGAGGTTTCTTCTATTGGTTCATTAATCCTGGGCAGTTACTTTTGCCTATAGCCTCTAGCCAACATGTCAAGTGAAAGATGTACAGATTTAATTTTGGAAAGTGGATATGAGAATTTATAATGATTATATAATTTCATATTTAATAAGCATACATTAAATGTCTGTAAAATCACTGTTCTAATCAGATTTTGTTTATGAAACTATATAAAAAATGGCTTTGTCTAGACAGTAAAACCTAATATGGCAAATCAATGCAAGAAACATTCATTTCACAGAACAAAGCAGTTGCTTCAGTTAGATACTATATGATTATGACAATTGTCATCACATTTAAGAAAAAAAATAGCCATCTTTTTTGCTTTCATATTCATTTATTGAATCTAGTCCCAACATCTGTTACAAATTTCAAAAGGCTTCTTTGCACGCAAATTTACCTAATTTAAGCTAAAGTTGCTATGTGTGTTTAGACCTCTTTAATCAGAAGTCAATTCAAGTTTATTGTTAAATGTACCAAAATTATTATTACTATTATATGAATTGTTCTTTGCTGCAAATTTATTTCTAATTCTCTAAATCTTACACTTAACTTCACAGTAAATTCTTAGATGAAAAATAGATGATAAATAATACTTAAAAATATGTGTCTTTCTGCCATGGTAAGGAGGGCAAAAGTGTCAGATCTACTTTTTAATTATTTTACCTATGCAGCATACATATGATCACTTTTCCAGGTAAAGCTAAGAAGAGCAGCTAGTAAATAAATAAATAAAGTGTATAGTTGGATCACAACATATATTTTCCATTTTTTATTGACTGTTGAGCCACCTTATGGCGTGTGGTTATTAACTGTCCCACTGTCCCTGAATCTACTAGTATGTGCCAGTGGTCCTGTATTGTTTGCTGTCTGTCTGCCAGATGTAGAATATGTCAGCCTAGGATGACCACATAGAATGATTTTCACTCCAGAAGGGCAATGGCTATGATTCTCTGTATTTACTCATTAAAAGAGGACGTTTTAGGTGGGTGGCGTGGTGGCACAGTAGGTTATTCTGTAAACAAGTATCTTGGGTGGGTGCAGCAATGCGCTGTACCAGTGCATGCTCCCCAACCTGACCTGATTACATGCACTAAAAGGCCTGCATAGTCAGTCAGTATTATGCTGAGTTACTGTGACATTTGAAAAAGCCAGTCAGGGAAAGATGGAGAGGAAAGCTATCCGCCATCTTTATACGTTTACAGTACTTCTACGTACACTGCTTAGATTGCAAGGTCTGATCTGAAAAGCATTGGCTTCAAAGAGATACCACACCCTACCCATTCATCAGGTCTGGTCCTGTGTGACTGCTACCTGTTTCCTAATTTGAAGGGCTGATCCATGGGTCGGGCTTTGCCTAAGAACAGAACATCAAGGCAGCTACAGAGCTGTGGTTGCACCATTAAATCCAAGTGCTTTATTGAGGTGGGATGATAAGTAACACCAAACTAAGAAGGATTCATATATCCAACTAGACGGTGTTGTTAGTGTTGTTTGTACAAAAAGTCCCTTTTCTTTCTTGAACACAAAAAAGTAAAATAAAATGCAACCACAGGATTCATCTTTCCAAGGAAATGCACAGTAAATTGAAGAAGTGTATTACTTAATGGTTAAAATGTCAGTAATGTTGCTTTCCCTCACCTGACTGAAGTCTTAATTTTAGAATAACCTTTTATCATTTTGAATGTTTGCCATCTCGCCTCAGAAAAACGAGGCTATGAGAAAATGTCACATTACATTATACTGTACATATATTTTATACACAATTTAAATTATTCTGTATTGGAATTAAAGCAGAATACATAATGTACCACCTTTAAATTAAAATTGAATGTATGAGGGAAAGAAAGCCAATAGACAAACACCAAAGGGAGAAAAGGTACAGGCAATAATTGTATACTAAATGATTTTGATTAAGGCTTTACAAACAGCTAATTTATATAACACTATAAATGAGTTTGTCATCAGAGTCAGTTATGTTTTCCAATTGGGTACAGTTGTTTATGAGACGTAAGATGTTATTGTTTATGCCTAGCTTATAAAAGCCTAAAGCTGTATATAATAAAGAAAAAAAAAATCTTTGGTGGGAAATATATCAACACAGGTATTCATTAAGATCCTTACCCTTTCTCCTCTTGTTTTCTTGATTGAAAGTCTTGGCCAATTTCCATTAATTACCAGGCATCCTGCCTACGACTCATTTTGAATACTAATACATGAGATGGGGCTGAGGAAAAAAAAAAATTAATTTGGTCCGTAGCAGGCTTAGTAAATTGCTGTATACTTTTAACACAGTTCATATGTTGATTTTCACAGCAGATATTGCTGAAGGGAACCAGAGATTAATCTTTGCTGCATTTTATGCAAGGCAGAATCCTACCTCGGATGAAACAGTGGTCCATCAATGCAAGGCATATTCATGAACACACTCAGTCATGCTGGACCACTTTAGAGTGAACACTTGACTTAAAATAAACACCTTTTTGATGTGAGAGGGAACCTACTGTTTGTTGACACAACAACTTAGTTGGGAAGTTAATCAAGACCCCTGGAGGCCTGGTGCAGCAATACTAACTCATAGTCATATTTAAGTTTTGGAAAATCTTTCAAATCTTTCAAATTGACGTAAAAATTTCTTATATTTATTTTTCAAGTATTCTTAATTATACTTCATTTATTTTTTTTTTAGTTGTCAACTTACTTACTTGTTGTCTGAGCAAAACAGCAAGGGGCTTGCTTTCTCTTAGCAGAATAATTTGCTTTTTATATTTTAAAGAGCTGACTGCTCTCCTTTTATGTCAGCCTAGGCGTCAGCTATTTACCAAACAAATCTGGCAAGGTGTTTGTTCAAAAATAAATAAATAAAAATCATGCACTCTGCTCCCATCTTCTGTTTTTTAGACTTTTTATTACCTATTGTCCACATGTGGATGTTCCCATAGTGGTTTTTCACGTTTGATCTACAGCTGAGGGCATTTAATAAATTTTACTTATGAAAAGGACTAACAGGGCACAAGCTGTCAATGGCTGATCCTACTGGGAAAATGCTATCTTAAAAAACCCTCAATTCAAGCTGACATTTTTCTTGGTTTCTTCCCATTCTCAATTAGAGGTAGAGCTTAGCAAAAGATGAAAGGTGCAGATACTAAAGCTTTTTCTTTTCTACTCTCTCAGTATAGTAGCTTTGTGTGCAGCTTAGATACAGAAGGCCATTCCACCCCCCCTTACATTACACATGGGAGGTGTGGGAGAAGCTAGCACCTTGTCTAATTGGGTGAGGGTGGGCGTAATACTCAGAAATGAATGTGTAAGCCTCAAAAAATCAAGTACACATCCATGGATATTGGGTCAGGTACTGTGATCATATCTTGTTCCTTAAAAAAATTACTTAAAAAAAGGCTTTTTAGAGAAAAAACAACCTTATTTACCCAAATGAAAACCTTTCTTAGGAAATGCACAGGCACAAAATTTAACATATATGCTTTTAGCTGGAAGCAGCATGCAGTAAAATGTGTTGTGAAGGCAAAATGTGGAGCGTGTTGTTGGTTTTTGTAACAGAAAGATACATTGGCGCATTTTCCATATTCATCATTGTATAATTTTTATTGTCTCTTCATTATCAGAATGCTTTCTTTGTGTTAAACTCCAAGGGTGCATTTTAGACCACAGAAATGCAAAAATAATGTTCCACAAAAATTAAAAGCTGTCATATTAAATGATATTAAAGATGTGTGTCCTTGCTCTTATTACTTCGTATATATGCATATTTAATGCAAATGCAGTGCATATGGCAGTCGTCTCACTTAAAAACACAGCAAGCAGATTTTTGGATATTAATATAAACAACCTAATGGCAAAGGTTAGCAAAATGCATATGTATTTCTGCTTTAAGTGCAGAAATACAGGTTTTAAGGAAAGCTCATTTTAATAATTTATGAATATATCAATTAATTGACTGGTTTTCAAATCCACTTTTTTCATTTTGGTCTTGATGAGTCAGAGTTTAAACCAGAAGTAGCCGGCAGCAGACATGAACAAGTCTTAGGTACATGGGTTGCCAGTTTTCACGGGGTAAAGGTAAAAATGTCATACATCACTATAAAAGCAGTTGAGATTTATGACTTGTTACTGTACTGCAGAAGCTGAGGGAGCAAATCTTTTAATTACAGTTGGTTCTAAATGAGGCTTTCATTTAGAGAAATGACAGGCATGGAAAATACAGAAGCAGCATTTCCATTTCCTGTCCAGTGTTACTAGTTGGAGTTTATGCATTCCAGTGACAAATGCTTCCAATGCGCATGTTTTCGGTTGTGCAGCTGATTGCTTCCTGATATTGCAGATTCAATTTTGTTTTTACACTGTATTAACAAGCACAAAAGTCATTTCAGTTTATTATAATTATTAATTTAATTTTAAAGTTAAACTTAAGGAAATAGACTGTCTTCTGTATTGATATGCTAAAGTGCAAGTTAGAATCGGTGATTATAGATGGGAAGGTAAACATGTATTTAATGTTATTTGCTTTTTCAGTGGAGTCCCATGTTATAAGATAGAGCCAGCAGTTCTATTGCAGTATAATTGAATAACAGGTTAACAATTCATCCATCCATTTTATGAAACTGCTTTACCCATAATACTTTAGCAAGTAACCAGGCAGAACAGAGTGCAAGGCTTGAAACAACTAAATCAGACATGGAGTGGGGCAGACCTACACTCACTATCATGGACCATTTAACCCAGTGTGTACAGGCTGAGAATGGGAAAGCTTGAGGAAAACATGCAAATTTCACATGGACTTTGACCAACTTCACTGTCAAACATAGGTCCTTTGGACTGTGAGGCAGCAGGTCTCCCCATTTTACCATGTCGGCCCCAAAATGGTTAAGTACAAACTGTAAGTTGTCCTCAAAAGAAAAAGTTAATGAAATGACAATATAATCAAAAGGGTAATATAAAAGTGATGGCCAAAAATGGATTATTAAGAAATGGTCTTAACTGCCTGGTAGCACAAAGCTATCAAGTTATAGTATATGTTTCCAGGCTGTACTTTGGAACCATTGTTTTAGAGTTTAACTTGCAAATTTACTAACCAGTAAATGCAAGCCAAGAATAACATGAATACATAGCCCTTATCACCAAAATAAATAATTAAAAAATAACAGTAATAAGAACTTGACAGAATAAAAGAGGATGTAACTGAATAGATTGTACTGCTATTGTATAAAAAAAAATGAAATTGTCAGAGAATTGGTTGAGACTGTATTTCAGCAGGTGACCTTTTATGTGAAGGAGAGCTCTATAAAAATATTCACCAGATAAAAGTACAGAGGAACCTGCACACAATGTCTTGTGTCACTGAGGTGCTCATCAATGAGAAAAATGCTCATATCAACAATTCTTTACCAGGCTAAAAAAGTCTTGTGGGAGTAGCCCAAGAAAGGGTTATCATCTTCAAATACAGTACATGTCACCAACAGAATATTTTTCATCAGAGCATACAAAGAATGATGTATCTCCCATAAACTATCAAGCAAACTGCTGCAGCAGAAAATCTCCATGTCACCATGATCAATGAAACAGATTTTGCAAGCTTTGCCCTGTCATACCTAGACCTTCATTCTGGAGCACATAGAATCATTAAGCGCAACGTGTAAACTTCTGCACATTGGGACAGACAAAATAGGAGTGACTTTATCATAATTTTACTTTGAATCCAGCTCTGTATTATTTTCTTGACAAAGTGGATAAGGAATTAGGGATTAAGATGACAGAACATTTTTGAGGGAAGCTGGGTATGTCTTTGTGTTAAAACTAGACTGCTCGAGTTAGGGAATAAGTGTCATGCTAAAATACTGTCCATTATATTTTGATTTGTATCGCCTTAGCTGAGCTAACCTAGAAAAAAATATGAGTCTATGCAAATGTAACCTTCTACATTTACCTCTGAAAGCAAAAGTCAGCAAAGAGACAAAGGCACTGTTCAAGTCAACCTGGTTCAAATTCAAATTTCTTATGTCAAAATGATGAAAGACACTCAAGTACAACTAGGTTATGAATATTTATAATTCTATATAATAAAATTGTGCTGTCTGTGTGAGTGTGTTTTAATCCTTGTGAGCAGTCTGATTGATCAGTTTAGCTTTGGTATCAGAAGAAATACCGGGAAAAAAAGTTAAGACACACAATCAGGTGTAAAGGCACTCTGAGAGTCACCATCAAAGACAGGAAGTATTCACAAGAATAAGAATGATGTTTTCACAGTGGGTAACGGGGACCCGTCTACCATTGGTGGTAGTCAAAAAGCTGCCAGGACACAACCAAGGCACTTTGAAATAACAGAGTCTGAAAAGCAGGCTTTGTGGAACACATTCAAGAAAGGGAGTGCTGGGTAAGAGAGGTTCAAACACATGAGGATATAGAGGAAAGGCATATGAGGAATACTGAAGGTACACATTGGGCAAGAGATATCAAGAATTTTTAAATTTATTCTATTACCTGTCTTAGAAATAATGAAATTGTGTCATCCATGAAATGGAATTTACTGAAATTTCATGAGTTAGTTATAGAAAAACAATGCATTAACCTGGTAAAACAAGTGCTAGGTACTGATAGTGTTTTTGGTTGATACAGAGTTTGCCTAGAATTGTTACAAACTATCAGATGTTGCTATGCAGTCTGCATCATAGTGACTTACTATATAATCAGTAACCACCTGGCATCTCTCCCCATCCATAATCTATCATCTCGAGCTGCCATGATCTGTTTTCAGTGGCAGTCAATTCATATCCCATGCTGTAATCTCTTGCTTTTCAGTGATTCAGTTTACAGGACTGGAGGGAGACTGTAGAATGTTTTCTCTCTTTCTCTGAATCATCACTTAAATCTGAAAGCAAAACTAATCTAGGCCCATGGACATTTCATTTTACCTAATGGTCAAATTACTTTTCTGGTTAGCCTTATTTGCAGCACTTCTTGTAGAAATGGTTAAGACATGAACTGTATATAACTAAAATTGGTAAACATTTCTGATTATTTCAGAGAATATATCAGAACTATCAGAATCCAAGGTTTCCAAAAACCCATTATAACCTCATTCACTTGATGTACTGTTTCTGTTTGGGTTTTACTAAAAACACCGTCAGTGTGCTGGCATCATTAATGCCACCGTTATGTTCTTATTGTTATTTTCTGTTCTGTGTTTGTTTAGTAATGAATTTTTATTATGTTTTGTTTACAGTTGCTGTTCAGTGTTGCTTATTGCTTTCATCACCTGCTTCCTTATTTCCTCAAATGTTGTTAGTGATGCAGCTGGCATTGTCACACGTTTGTGTTCACTCTTTGGTGTGTGAACTCATAGCAGGCATCGTAAGTAAGGATGAGTACTGTATTAAGAAAACTTCTAGAATTTGGTTAGAAGGAAAGGATGAAACTCTAAAAGAGAATAATTGAGCTCAAACAAAGCAGAGAGAGTTTTCCACACTAAAACTATGATATTTTTCTCGACTTCTGGTTTTGTTTCGACCTTTCAGATTAATATACAATGTTCATTATACAGAATATGCCCTTTATCCATCTCTAACTACAAATTTATCTAATGATTTTCTTAACCTCTACCACTCACATCTGCAATGACTGTTAAGTTTTATGGTTAGACCTATATGGCAATGAGAACGAGGGTCTAAAGATATCATTATTATTATAAAAATACCAACTAGCATATTAAGGAGCGTTAAAATGTCATAAGCAAATAGTTGAAGACCAATGACTTTAAGCTGACCCTTAGGTGAAACTCGTGTATTGTTCTGTGAGAAGGCACCTCAACATCCTGTTGTAAATCCGTAGTTATGACTTCAGCATATTGTAGTAGAATATACAGAATCGAATGGCTTAAATGTAATAGGTATAGGTTCCCATTGATAACTGGTATTGAAAATAAAGTTTCATATGCTCATTTCACCATGTGTAGCATGCACAATCAGTAGGCTTTTTACTCAATACATATTTAAATAGCAGTGTATTTAAACGTATTTAAATAGCAGTGCAAATCAAAATTAAAAATACAGTATTAATAGATATGAATAAGCACATGAAAAGAACACGATGTAACGACTATCAATTATTGTAGGAAAGAGTCAGAAGGATTTAATCACTACCTGTTGTATTACATTAAACTAAGGTGCAGACAGTTTTAGAGAGTTACTTGTAGGAAGGGTGAATAGCCCGTTCTTGTCACAACTGTTCTAATGTTCTAAAAGTGTTTCTAAAATGTAAGACTAAAGATGGAGGGTATTTCATTTTGATTTAAATATTATAGTGGATGGAGTCTCACAGACAGACAATACTATACTGTCTATACTGGCGGCAGAAGATCTTTTAGCCTCCCATTTCCTGGCTTTTTTTGTTGACAGATGTATAAGTTAATAGCAGCAATGTATAGTTAACTCTCTATGTGACATTGAGGTCTAAGTAGTTGGGCCACCTGAAGTGAAATGTGATCACTGGATTTAGCCAGAGTCAAGAACCTCTAGCAGCTGTAATTTGATCTTGTTTCAGTTTTATTGATACCTCATAACAGAAAACTATTGAAAATATAATAAAATTAATGACAAAAAAAAAAAAATGAAACTCTTAACTCATTTCCTGTCTAAAATATTTCCATCTTTACCTCAGTGTATAGGAAGGAGCCTTTCATATTTAGGATTGAGTTGCTACAATTACTTGACTTTTTCTTATCCAACACTGACGTTCTTCTATTCTCAGTGAGGAATGTTCTGGAGTAAAAAAACACTGTCAAACAGGATGGTCTGGTACTGTAACAGAGTATAATTATTCTAAAGAGTAAGTAAAATAATTGTTAAAAAGACAAGCAAAAGTTCAATATAGAAACAATTTTTAAAATGATACAAGTTGGTGAAATTGATTTATATTACAAGTGTAAAGTTAAGTCCAGCCGGTTCTTGTTTATGTGCAGTAATCAAATTGTTACCAGGCAACAAAGCACAATGAATAAGCAGAGCATAACAGGCAAAACTCAAACAGATATTTCTCCTATGGGGACTTAGTTCAGCTACATCTGTACAGTAACTGAGTCATGGGGTATAGGTATTCAAATAGGTTTAATGCCCTTATTTACAGTACAATTCTTAGGGCCGGTTTATACTTCACGCTAAGAATGCGTATGCGCATGCATCATGGCTGCCACACGTTCCCAGCATTCACTTGACGCATCCTCTGAGCAGCCGTCAGAAATTAACGTGACGTGTGCAAGAGTTGCAGTACCAGCAAAAAGTCAGGGGGCACAGTGTGGGAAAGTTGGAACATAACGTCAGAGTCTCTGTTTATTATCTACAAATGATATAAAGCTGCTTTGCGGATCTAACGGGATTGATGTGCCTGTGTCAATGTTTGATAAATGGTTCGATGTGGTGAAGCAAAATGCGACATAGAAATGCATTTTTTTTTTTTTGCACATCCAGAACAGCATTAGAATGTACAGTGCCGTACTTGAGCCACAGAGAAAAAACATTAGGGACACAGTGAAAAGGTGTATTTTGTGATTAAAATGGAAGTTTCAGCTTAAATCCCGAAATGTCCACTTTAATGTCATACTTTATTTTATCATTAAAGTAGACTGTCATAAACATCATCTTAAAACTGACCCAGTTGTTAATCGCTATGTGCTTCTGGGGCAAGCAGCAATCACCACACAGAACACATTGAATTTATGATATTCCAGCTCTCTGCACATTTAGAATCCTTAGATTTATACTTGATATTACTTTCATGATGAAATGCTTTAAAGCAGGGGTCCCCAACCCCAGTCCTGGAGGGCCCCAGTGGCTGCAGGTTTTCATTCTAACCTTTTTCTTAATTAGTGACCCGTTTTTGCTGCTAATTAACTTCTTTTGACTTACTTTTAATTGACATGTTTTTTAAGATTTGTTTCCCTGAATTTTTTCATCACGCTTCTGAATTGCTTCATTTCTTTACTTAAATGGCACCCAAACAGAAATGAAATGTGAAGTGAGTGAGCCAACAGAAGACCTACTAAGTTGGGGCCTCAAACTCCAATCAATTTCACTCCAACCAGTCGCTTAATTAGGCGCCAATTCTTGTTGTTAATTAAACCCATTCTTTAATTCCATGGCTTGTTGCTGCTCTCATTGTGCAATAGCAGACATTTCTGAAATTGTTGATTTTCTGTTTCCTAAGACCACTGGTAAAATGTTTCGTGGACCTGAGCAGATTAGCATTCATGACCTACACCTTTCTTTATTTTCAGATATTGTATGACGGACACAGTTTGCTGGTCATGTTTTGGTTTATTTTGTATCTCGTTATTGTTTGGCTGCTAATTAAGGAAAAAGAAACAATTAAGGGGGTTTAGTCTTCAAGAGCAAATCGAATAAAAATGAATTCAAAGTAAGTTAATTAGCACCAAAAACAGGTCACTAATTAAGAAGAGGGTTAGAATGAAAACATGCAGCCACTGGGGCCCTCCAGGACTGGAGTTGGGGACCCCTGCTTTAAAGTATGTATGTTACATTTTACAGATAAGTTGTTAACTTAATTTAAATAATGAATACTGATAATAATTACACATGTTGTGGCAGCACAGTGGCGGAGTGGTAGCGCTGCTGTCTCGCAGGGAGTCACTTCCCATGTGTTCCCTGCCTGAAGTTTGCATGCTTTCCTGGTGGGTTTCCACAGAGTGCTCTGGTTTCCTTCCAAAGAAATGCAGGTTTGGGGATTTGGTGATGCTAAAATGACACTAGTGTATGTATATGCTTGCGTTCACCTTGCGATGAGGTGATGCCCCATCCAGAGATGGTTTCTGCTTCATGCCCAATGTTAGCTGGAATGGGCGCATCCCTGGATTGATGGATTTAGTCATTAAACATCCATCCTCTTCAGAGATATTGTTGCAAGGTGTTCTCCGAATTTAATGGGAGTTTCAGGCAATTCACAACACACTGAAGCCGAACCTGTTCTTACCTTGATGATATCTCACACTGCCACCTGGTGGAATCTTCCAGATTTACATAAAGTACATGCACAAGTATAAACAGTACAATGCTTGCGTAGCAGTAGCATCCACAGGCGCTCGCGTCGCTTCACGTTAAGTATAAACCCAAAAAGCAGAAAGGTAAAGGACCATCTTCACACTATCACAGGTAGACAGAATTTTTGCTTTTTTTATGTTATAATGGGTTTACGATTATGTGTTTTATGTGTTTGTGCAACCCATGTCTTTACTGCCTTTTATACATTTTTATTAATTTTATATACAGTATATATATAAATTAAGAAGTTACTAGAAAAGAACTAATTACATTTGACATATGTTAAATGAAACAGAAATGGAAATTTAGCACTTGGCTGAGATTTTATCCTTATCAGCTAAGTGTTGAAATTGTGTTACAGAACACAACCGAAAATTAATAATATTCGGTGTCACCATAATAGCATCACCCTTGTACAACCTGTGCTGGAAATGCACCAGCAGCACCGGCTGTTTAGGAAGTAAAGTAACATGAAAAATATGTTCCATTAAAGATGGCAATTTTTTTAAAGGTGTTTTCCTATTAAATCCACTTCTAAGATTGTATCCTTCGACAGGCATCTAAATGAAGTTAAATACTTTTTCTAAACACATTCTTAGTCACTATCAAGATAAGCAACCTGTTATTTAATTCTGATCGATGAGGCTTAAGCATTATTACTTTGACTTCCTACACTGTTTGTCGCCTGTTGATTAGAATAACTATGTAACAAAAACAGTTTAGTTAATATGTGATCCAACTGTCAGATTTCCTCTCTTTTGGTAATAGCTCCACACTGAATTTTTGTTACACCACCCCAATGACTTTAAGCTTTTGGCACAGGACAGTTTTTATATCATAGGATATTGTAAGCATACAGCATGAAATGGCATATTACAGATCACTATGAACAGTAAAACATTTACTTTATTTTCTTTTAAAAACACGCAGATATTTTGGTGAACATTTAATTTTTTAATACCAGATTTTCTTTGCACAAAATAACAGTTTAGTTTCAAAATTTCCACAAGGTATACTATCCTATTTTTCTGTCTACATTGACTTTGTGCTGGCTTTTGTGCATCAAGCACAAAAATATATATCATATATTACTCTTAAGGCATTTCCAAGACCATGGTCATGATTGTAGTTCCAGTTTTGTGCTCTAAGTGTTTCCAATTTAAATTTATTTGCAACTGTAACCCGAAGCATATTTTTTGTTTTATCCATGATAAAAGAAACCTCATTTAAGTCAGCTGGGAAATGGCATAGAAGCTATATTCTTGCTCAAATATCCCTAAATGTGTATTGCTGTTTCACACAATTTAAATTACTATACCTTCCTCCTTTATGAAATGCTGCACTTTCTTATTAGGAACCTTTGAGCTGTTTATGCAATACAGATCTTCCTCACAATTTTTTTTTTAGGTAATGAGCTTTAGGAGGTTTCTGGGAGGCAGTCTTTTGTCAGTCAGACCCTGAGTTTCCCAGCAATTGAGGTTTATTGTGAAATAAAATATTCTTTGAGAAATCACAGTTTGTATTTCATTGCTGGCAGAATAGAAAGTGGCTTGAACTTTCTTCATTCCACACCGGGTTTAGCACTGGCACCTTCCACACAGCTGTAATTAGACTGTGTAGGAATCTCTGGTGGGTTTATGCCTAAGGTAGGGAGGCTAGCATTAAACATGATTGACATGCTGAAGAAGAAAGAAAAGGGAAAAAGAAGGTATGGCAAGATAAATCTGGTACTCTTTATGCTAATTAGCACAAACCTGAAACTGGAGGGAAAAATGGCTACTTGCTTCTCTCATGCATTCATTTCTTTATTTTATTTTATTGGAGGTAAAAAAACACTCCTATTCCAGAATCATAAATGTTGGTCACAGAGACTAGGTTTGCACATAAATTATTTAACTAACAGCGAGCACACATTTTTGCATTTGAGAAGCCATTCATTGATGTTTTCTTTCGTAAGAGAGAAATCGTCAGGTGGAATACCTAATATAATAAAAAAAATATCCATAAACACAGTTTTTGCCCTCAATTCCATTTTAAATCTCAGTTATGAAAAGTTGAAGCTTCACAAACTGTCATTTGTTCCTGATTTTAAACAGTGTTAAATGGCAGCATTTTACATTTTCCAGTCTGCAGTTAATTTGTCCTTAATCTAAAAATGTTTGCTCTTTTGATAACCCTCAGCTATACTGTATCTCTTAAGAAAGCAAAAATTGATTAGGGTGTTACAGCCTTTGTGCCTCATTTCCCATACGTGATCAACTATAGTAAAACAGCTATACTAAACAATTCAGTAGCATGTCATAGCCATTTGAACACTTCAACATATATTTACAGAGCTTTCACTTTTTACCGTAATAACTAGGACAAAAGAGAAGGTTGAATGACTATTGTCTATAAATTCATATTCACAATCTGCTTATTTTGTTTATAAGGTCACAGAGATAGATCTTAGCAAACCAAGGTGTGAGTAAACCGAGATGGGTGGCCACTTTATCGCAGTGCACACTCACACATACACGTGCACAGCCAATTTTTGTCAATTTGGAGCCACTAATGAACCTAATGAGGGGCATCAGAGAACACAGAATTTGAAAGAGACAAAATCGAACCGGAGTCCCTAGATCTGTGGGGCAGCAGAACTTAGCAATGTGTCACTCGGCAGCTCCGAGCCTATTTTATTTCTGCTAAATTAACAATTTTATTTCTCTTTTGACATTTTCAGAATTTCAATCAGTCAGTCTGTAGACTATGTAAAACAGACACAAGGGAATTGCTTTTGCATTTATTCACACTATATTAAGAATTCATTAAAAGTGTACTGCACTTGTGCTCACGTGTTTAAGGATTATTGCATACAATTCTTATTTTTTTCACAGCTCTTTAGCAGGATAGCAATTTTTTTTATGTTATTTGCAGAAGCAATAATGTTCATGCAGGTTGTTTATTGTAATAGATAATAGCTGTGTAACAGTTTTGACTTTAAATTTCAGTTGGCGTCAATATTATTAAAAATTGGCTATATTGTTTTTGGTCAGCTGGGTACCTGATTAACTATTTAACTGTGTGGGAGGTATACTCTCTGCCATTTATTCTGGTTTTGTTTTTTCTTTCATTTAAGATCATGCTCATTTTCCGCCCATCTTGTTGAAAGCCTTAATTGAAAGCCCCAGATTTTCCCACAAGATCTGTCTGAATAAATTTAGTGTCTTAGTATAGAAGATTTCACTTGTGTGCTGAGCATTAACCCTTTATCTTGAGTATTTGCTGCCATTTACATGACTTTGACATATTTATTTTTGTGGTGTGCATTTTTAAATGATATCAGAGGGAGGAGTTTCATTCACTTTGCCACCACAGTTATTCTGGCTTTTGTCGTCGAGTACAAAGTGTCCATAGAAGTCTTGCCTTTTTCTATGTTACAGATTTTTAAAGGCATTTTGTGTTTGTTTGTTTTGTCGGCATAGAGCCTTTGCCTCTTCTTTCTTTTTAAGTGCTGCCTAAATACCCAGACAGTATCAAACAAAGCCATATTTAATCCTAATCAGCCTGCCTTTGTGTAATAGAATCCCAGATGAAATTCAAGAGTTACTGTAGAACAGCTTGCTGGCAGGAGAAACCTGATAGGCACATACTTATTGTTTAACTGGAAGGGAACCCTTTGGCAATCCATAAATGTGCCCAGTGTTTCAGCCTAAGGTTATTCATACAACCACGGAGTATCAATGAATACCATACTGTCTTAAAGACCTCTTGACTAATCACACAACGTAGATATCTTTGGCTATGGCCCAGGGTACAAAGAGTGCATTACATTATCTCCTTTTTAATGGGAAGAAGGAAAGAGGAGAGCAGTGTAAAAAGCAGAGGAGAGAAAGCACTGAAAAGGATCATTTGCAACGTATTGATAACTTGTGATAAATGGGATTCCGATTATTAAATTTTATGTCTGCTCAGCTTGAATAAAGACTGTTAAAAGAATGGAGGCATGTTTAGGAAAGATTCCGTTGTTTTATATATGTATAGTACATATGCGTGTGTCTGTCTGTGTGTGTGTGTAGCTATAAGGGAGAGTTTAGTTCTGTCAATTTCAAACAAACACCAAGAGACAAACTGCCCAGCTGCTGTATATGAAAAGCCGATAACTGCTACTCGGTTCTGCAGCTCTCTTGGATTTCAATAGCAGACAGGTGTCATTACGAATGTAAGCCAATTGAAATTCTGCATATCCCTCGACTGAGCTTCCATGTCACTGAGCAGCACAGAGACAGACAGGAAGAGGGGGAAAAATGATTAAGGAGGCTGTGAGTATGTGACGCGCAGAGGATTTTATGTATTCATAAAACCACATTCTGTGTACATGTACATTAAAGCTGCATTTCAGTTCTGAGGCTGAAAATGAATCATAGCCACCAAGCTTTATTATTATACAAGCTCTGGTACATGGCTGTAAAAAGAAATAAGGAAAATTGTATCAGCTAACTGTGTTTACAACATTAAGACAATAAGGAGCTAATTAAAAAAATCAGTGAAATTGATTCTTCAATGACTTTATCAGAGCATCCATCTCTGTGTTTGTTCATTTTGACATTTAATTTTCAGGAAAATTAATGAACTGAAGTGCAAAATATATTAATGTACAGCTTCAAGAATAGGAAAGAAAATTCACACCAGGAGAGAAAAAAAAATTATATATATATATCTACAAAGAGTCTCAATGAGCAGGAGGCGCTGGAAAGATTGTTATACTTCCACATATTAAATCTGGATTAATCATTATTAATGTTACCATTTTTGATGTATTAGACATATCCTTTTTATAGCACAAATGGAAAGTATTTATTTCCACGGAGAGAGATCAATGAGTTTATGCAAACAATGTTACAAGCAGTAGCCCTGCTGCTGCAGAGGTTTAGTTCAGTCATGATCTGTTAGTCCCCAAGGTGTACAGGTGCAGTCCTGCTCTGTCACAGCTGCTCAAGGTCTAATCCAGCTGCCACAAGGCAACAGTGCCCCCTCTTATATGCAATGCCTTTTTAGTGTATAATGTGATCGGCTTTATAATCTGCTTTGTGATACTGCATGCTGCTTCCATATAAAATGATGAATGTTGAGCTGACATGCCCCAGTGTTTGGGTATGTGTGAATTCTGCAAGGATGGCACAGTGACAGACTGGTTAGCCTCACAGCAGTAGAGTACCAGGTTTAGACCTGTAGAGTTCAGACAAAGGAAAGAATCCAGCTTAATGGAAGAGCAATTATTGAATATAGTTATATCAGAAGTGTATCGTATGAGTGTACATTAGCTAAGAAACAGGGTAAAAAAACAGAATTGGATTAAGTGGGTTTGAGAATGACTAACTAACTGACTGACTGCTTTTTTAACCTGTGAAAGAGGCTGTGGTTGTTGTAAATCTGGCACACTGCAGGTAACCATCTTAGGCTAGATTTTATCATAAGGGTACTTTTTTGATCACAACCAAAATATACTATCATTTTGGCCCAACTCTGTGTGCAACATAAAGAATGGGAAAAAGACACACATTTGTGTCTGAACTATTTATTATCAGTCCATAAATTTATATAATCGGTATTTGTCAGTCCAATTGAAATATGCCAGTAGGTACCTTCTTGAAGGTGAAGTAAGTTTAGTGTCAGACATTTGGTAAGTGTTAACAATCCTTATGTACATTAACATCAAAAGCGATTTAAAAACTGTGGTGTGAGCATTGTGATTATAATTCAGGTGTGAGAGAATGTCATTTTTTGAAATGCTTTAAAATAAACAAGTAATTTTAAATTCACTTTACTGTTGGCAAAGAGAAATGTATTTCTTTAATTTTTCAAAAGAGGCTAAGGTTAGGGCTGGATTAGGTTCGGTCTATAAAGTTCATAATGTTTTACTCTCAGTCTCAGAGGAATAATCTTTAAAGTGTTTTCAGTCGTAGATATTGTCGTTGGTCACGTGAGCACTGAAAATGAGCACCTCAGACTAGGGTTGGACAAATGGGGTCTGAGTCAGCTTCTGTGGCTTCACCTTTTCATTTCAACCATTTTTTTGATTAAATAATGATTCTTTTTGGTAATGAATTGCATTACAAGTCATTTCAAGTCCATATTTTACTTTTCTGAGAAAATGAACAAAATTGACTAGGAAATGTAAGAACCCCTTGATTTTTCAACTTTGGTATTCTTTCATTGTGATTGCTAATGATGATATATACTGTAGCATAATTATTCTGCATATGTAAATACATACATATTACCCTGCATTGGGCGGGCACACCAGCATTATATGTCTTTGCCATTCTTTAATGAACTGAGCCGGTCCAGAAAATCGATGGAAAAAATTGCATCTTCACTTGAAATATTCATTGGTTCTTGCACAGTCTGTCTGATGAAGTGAATTGACAGTCTTTATATTGCTTAGATATTATAAATGGTTATTTACAGTACATTAAATGGCAATGATTACATGGTTAAATTTGGCAGACATGATAAACCATGGTTGATTTTTTTCCCAATATTTTTGTTCACTGGATTAAAAATGCTCAATTGCAATCATTTCCTTCTTAACAGTATCCTGGGGGGAGGAAGAACAATTACAATCACACGTTACATTAAGCACACAGTGAATAATTACAATGGCACAATGCAAAACTTTGGTCTTAAAACATTGAGTAAAACTAGACAGGCTCAATTAACAAGTAAATTGAGGAAACAATACAGCGTACATAACCTTATGTAACATACATGTTGATGTGTATTAAAATCAACATTTTTTACGAGTCTCAATCACAATTTAAACAGTTAATCTACTCAAAGACTCTGCAAATTCTTGATTTTCTTTTTTACCTCTAACTTGTTTCAAATGCTGAGATCAGTTACTATCTGTGTGGAGTTTGAATGTTCTCACAGCAAATGAGTTGGATTCTATAGCTTTTTCCCCCATATATAAAACATGTACATTTTATGTTAATTGGTCACTCTGAATGTTCTAGGTATATATTGTTAAGTGTGTATTGTATTGTATTGTAATGTATTTGACATGCTTTGGGCTGGATTTTGTAAATGGTGCTGTGGGGATTGGCTTAGGTCTTCACAAGTCTGAATTAAACAAAGCAGTTATGGATAATGGGTGGATGGATAGATGGAATTAACATAACACTATTATAAGACTGGAACTATGTTTTGTTTTGAACATGTACTAACAGAAATGTTAAAGGCAAGCATAAAATTAATGCAATACATCATTTTCCGCATGATTTGTAATTATATAGTACAAGTTAGTTATTATTATTATTATTTACAAGAGGTGCATAATTTGAAATATAAATCCTTCCATTCTCTCCACCCATGTCTCTAGCACAGTTATTTTCTATATTTTACTGTGTACTGAATATATATATAAAGTAAACAATCCAAATTTCTTTCCTAACATGTGAATGCAATACAGGACCATGGGGAAGGAACATTCACTAAAAAGAACAGCTAATGGGAACCTACTCTAGCCACCCACACACCATAATAAATCAAATGATTAACAAAACAGAATGTGTTGCATGCTAGACTTTACTTAAGAATCTGAGTATCACATGTACCACTCTCTCAGAGGCAGAAAAGGCAAGGGAAAGACAAGATGTTAATAAAAGCGTTAGCAACAAGAGATAATGGATATGCTATGCATTAGGTATGCACAAGAGCCATTCATTAATCCATTTTCCTTTTATACAAGCACTGTGGAATAAGTACGGGCAGAGAGATAATGTAGGTCCATGCTTTAATAGCCAGGGTATAGAAGTTACATTCACTAGATCCTAGTTTGAATTCCAGCTTAAACCATTAAAAGGGACTGCTTCTTTCTGCCCAAATAAGTGGATGCGTAACACATATTTTTGTAATTACACTTTTATTTTCTGTCTTTAAGAAGCACTGTAGGAGTATTCAGCTGCATCAATTTGTGCATTAGATTGTAAGGTCTGACTCTATATAGGCAAATCTTCCTTTGATTCAGTACTGCCACAGCTTACGGAATATCCTATCTATCTATCTATCTATCTATCTATCTATCTATCTATCTATCTATCTATCTATCTATCTATCTATCTATCTATCTATCTATCTATATATATAATGTACATGCATATGTGTGTGCTTGTTTTACATACACCCTTTATGATTAACATCATAGCACTATCCATAATTGTCACAAGTGACAGATAGGCTTAGTCTAACACTAAGCATACAGGCAAGGTACACAGCTTGCTCAGGTTCACACAGGGATCTATTTATGAGATTTGTACCTACCACCTTGTGTTTTTTATTTGAGCTTCACAATCACAAACTCAGATTGCCTGTATTCTTAATTATAATTTTGTTATCAAGAACAACAACGAAAAGTTTATTAATGAGAAAAAAAACATTAATTCCATCAGTCCATGCCTGGATATCTAATTGTAGCAGTGTTTTTTCCAGTTGTTTCTTAAAAAGAAAAACATAAGAAGGTTAGTATGTCAAAACTATATAATAAATCAGACAATTAATTACATATTTTTAACAAAGAGTAGGTTTTCACTCTTACAGAGAGAAAAGTGTGAAGTACTGTGCAGCCATTGTGCAGTATCGTAACATTATCCTGCACTTTGAATCTTGATTCATAGAGTAGAACACTTCATATGTATTCAAAGATAGCATCTTGGTTTCCTCTCTGATTTAAGCTAAATTGGGCAAGCTATAGCTTAATAGGATAGTATGAAATTACACTGTGGGTGTGCATATGCAGAAAATCCTACTGGGAGAAGAAAGTCATAAATTATGATGAGATGACTAAAGACATGGAATGAACATGTAAATAAATTGCTGTTTTTAAACAGATGACAGCTTTTCCTTTATTTCTACTAATTGCTGAGCTCTACTGCCATTCCAACAAATCAATATATTTGGTTCATCAGTATGCCATTTTAAATGCAATATCAGAAAAATAGTACAGTAAGCCTTAAATTCTAAAATGAATATTCTAAATTTCCCAGGGTGTTTTTTTATCTTGCACATTTTAATATGTGTTTATATTTCAATATCATTTTCTTGGTTTAAAAAATTTTAAATTGCCCCTTTTATATAATACATCTAGTTTAAACAATTATAGAATCTGTATGTGTTAGCCACCATGTACAATATTCTTTAGCAAAAAAGACCAGCTAATGTCAAACTAACCTTAGTAATTTTTTTCTTCTTCTTTCCAAGCCATTTTCTATAAATCACAGCTTGTGGTGTGTGTTATGAAATGTACCGCTTATACTTAAATTATTTTAGCCCTTTATCAAGAAAGCTCTTGACCATTTTTCTGTAGATTATTTAGCATACTGTTATATTTGCACCGAGCTATAACCTCAGGTGCCGTTACTCTATAAATTCACTCCCAGCTAAAAACCCTAAAAGCCTGTCTGCAAATTTAAAAGCCGCCGTTCTTAGTTATAAAGCAAAGACTCCCATCCTTTGGGAGTTATTTTAATGTACAGTTTCTGTGACACACATTTTCAGGTAAAGTACACAATCCTTATTAAGAGCCCCCAACAAATATATTAAGATGTCTGCAACATCTATTACATGATACTGGGGATGACTGATGGTACTGTAGCAGAAGGGTGGTCATCATAGAAACAGGAGAGTTTAACCTGAGAGGACAGGTCACTGAAAAAGAAAAGCAGAAATGCCTCATAAGCTGTGAATTTTGCTTCAGACTAACAATTAAGTTGTGCAAACATTAGCTTTTGACATAATTTTAGAATAGGATCAATATGGTGTTAAAGCAATTCTGTTGTTTGTGGTAGTTGATCATTTACTATTGTTGAATATTTTTTCTTCCTAAAAATGAATTAACCACTGTCACAAATGTTTGGGTCGCCCTCACATATGACTGTTCATTTTACCTTCAAGTCATTTCCTGCAGATGTACTGTACACGTTTGACTTCATTTAGCTGTCTTCATCTCTTAAAACACCGAATTCTACTTTACTGCTGGCTAACAGCCAGGAGAAGTGTGATAATTTGAGCCAATCAATACTTGTAGCCTTCTTGCTTTGATGTGAAACAACAACATTCAGGACAAAGAAGTTACAGAATGTTGGCATTAATATTGAGTTTTTTATTTAATGTTAGCTGTGAAGACCACAATGGATAACATATATTTCATACACACAATGGATTTCAGTGGAGGAAATTGTTCAGAACAATATACGATGTCCAGTTAGTGGACTCTTGGAGAACTGCATAATTGCATAAAAACAGATTATGAGACCTGGGTCTATAATTCTTGATTCAAGTGATAAGCTGTCTTAAAGGGAAACAGGCTAGGTTATTTAAACAAAACAAAAGTTACTTTTCAGGTCATATGTTTTTTCAAGTATTTTACACTGATAAAGTAATTAGATTCCCAGGGTCAGAAATGTAGTGTGCATGTGTTGAAAATGACTTAACTGGACTTGCACATAACAGATGGTTACTTTATTTAAAAAAAGGCTATATTCAAGAGTCAGATACCAGAAATAAGTACAAATTGTATATTTAATTTATCCAGACTAACGGGAGACAGTACAGCAATATTTAAAATTATCCATCCATTTATGGGCTACTAGCTATACTGTATGAATAATAAATGTAAAAATATTTGATATCTCTTTCCCTACATGTACCTTCAGCGTTCCTACTACGTCTTTTCTGGGTATTGTCATGTGTTTCATACTGTCTTACCTGGCGCTTCCTCTCTTGAGCGTGTTCTTGATGAAACTGAGAACATATACACAAATTCTACTTTTTCATTAAAACTAACCAAGTTTTTGCTCAGTCTATCAGATGATTTACTTCTTCACTTAACCACCTTTTGTTGTCACCAAAAACCCTTAGTTCTCCCTCTGTATCTCTGATGTCCAGGTACAGTAAATGAAGTTTCAGGACCGTCAGTTCTTTCAGCACTTTCTAGTACTCCTTGAGACCACTGCACAGCTGAGCCCAAACTGGATCTTTAATGGTCAGGTCTACAAGGAAATTTTATTCCTGAATTCCAGTATTCTCACTGTCTTTTATGTCTGTCCCTCTCTGCAATGGAGTCCCACTTATTCAAATAAGATCTACTTGTTGCTACTCTCCACCCTAGAGCAATTTCGATTTCTTTTTGTCTTTCATTTGGAGATATGCTGTCTATGCAGTAGACAGAGTGAAATCAAGAACATGCTAGACTTGCCATGGATTATCTGCTGCGTTCTAGTATCTTGTGGACTTGCTCTCAAGACACCAAGTTCTCTCTCACAGTGCCCTCTTATATAGCAAATATGAATATCTGTTAACTTTATAAAATATGTTTGTCAACTCTATCATTCTAATAATAAGTTGTTTCATGACCAAAGATAATGATTGTAGAAAAAATGGTACAGTCAATCAGTATATTCAAAGGTTGACAAAAAAGCTGTGCTTATGTTTCAGAAATGTAATTGGTGGTGCTGAAACTTTGGAAAAGAAAACAGTAATTTCTCCTCAAATGCTGTTCCCCATAAAGAATAGCTCCATGGACAAGATTCAGACAGGTTCTTGCTAAACCCCCCACCCCCCACCCCCCATCAACCATTGTATAATATTAACAATAAACTACATCAAGTTACAATAGAAGGACTGGAAATAGTTTGCATTGACTTGTGGTGTATTTCAATGTATTTCCTTTCCTACAGCATTTTAATATCCTGATATAACAGTGATACTGCAGTGCCCCCAAATAAACACATGCAAGTGGTCTGAAGGGATGAAAAAGTTATTTTAGCAATGTAAAGTGTACCATATGCTGGATAGACGAACTTGTGTTCCATTTAGTCTTTAGGTAGTATGAAGGGCCCATTCATTTAGTTTCTTCATTTTGCTCCTTGTTTCATCAGTTTTGCAATTCACTACTTGACCTGATTAAAGAAACACAGTGCTTGCATTTTAAGAACTGCCTTGCACTCATGTATGACTATCTTAAAGGGTTTGGCATTTTAATAATTTGCCATTTTTACATGATGAGTTTCCAATGAATCATTACTCATTGTTCTTTTAAGAAAATTGCTGGACATAATCCAGCAGTCTTATATTGCTCCGTCCTTAATAATTTTCTGCTTCTTTAAATATCACACATTACAGATCATACTCATTCCCATAACTCTTATTTAATATTCACTAAAATGCATTTATAAATCTTTGCATTGAGACTTCATGGCTAATTACATCAATTTGTTAAAATGAGTCATATGCGTCGTGGCAGAAGACAGTCTTTCGGAACTATCAAATCTACAGCCCGGTGTGGTACATGAGGACACATCGCACTCCTTTGGTTTCTGTGTGCCCATCAGTGCACACTTTAGTAGAAGACAACAGCAATGAAGTTTTATTTTGTAATGTCTTAGTTTTATTTTTTTGTTTTTACACGAATGTTCTCAGAAGTGTGTTTGGCAGTCCCTTTCAATATTTTTACTCATAACGTGTGCATTGTTTTCAAAATATTTAGTTAAAATTCATCAAACTGAAGGAGGTTGTCTGTTTAAAAAAAAAATGTATGTAAAATGAGTGCGGCTTGCATGGTTGAGGACTGAATTTTTCTGTCTATGTGAAAGATGTCGTTGGCTAGTTAGCATTTCATTTTGTAAACTCATAGCTTGTTACAGCTTAACAGCAGTGTACTCAATGTGTATCTGTATGCACACAGAATATGTATATATACAGTACATATACATCTAATATACTGTGCATAAGTGGATGCACACATATTTGACTTGGATTAGTGTGGATGTTTTAAATCACACACTTGTTACAGTATTTTTACAGATGAGGGAAAGTGAAAATCAAACTTATTTGCTCAGCACATTGCAAGTGCATAAATATTTCCACACTTCAGTGCATCACTAAGCAGTCAAAATATTGAACAGTATTTTCTATACTTTTTTCATGCTTCTAAGCCCTTTCAGACTTTAAATTGGTCTCCCTCATGCCCCCCTGGTTTCCCTGAGGAAGAAAACCACAAACTTAAAAGCTTAAAGCAATCCTAACATTACTCTTTGTTTTTTATTCTTTATAAAGTTGGAAAGTGTTCTCAGCAGGTTACAAACCAAACTACTATAAATTACAAAAAAGCAACAATACCTTGCAGCAGAGCTTAAAAATTCAACAAGAGAACATCTTACATTAAAATAAACAGAATTGGAAAAATACATGTGAAAAGCCCCATCCTGGCCATGAATAAAGCTCTTCCAAACATTTCAATAACTGGTCTTGTCCTTTTTAAAGCCTTTAACTATCCACTTCAGTTCTTAAAACTTAACATTTATGATGTTGGAGAAGTACAGCAAGAGTATAGCCTCTGAGCATAAGGGCCTGTTTGATGCAGAACACTGTTGAAACCAAAGTGTACAGTATTCCCTGTTAAAATTCTTAGACTGTTTTTGTTTCTTTATTAATGATATTAATGCCAAAAATGCCCAATGCATTCTTTTATCACATTACATGATTTATTCTGTTCATGTTTGTGGTTTGGTGGCAGCAGTGGTCTCACCAGGGTAACCAGTTTTACTGGTATTACAATTTGAAAAGATACAGGAAAGGATAAACTGAACGATTTACTGTATTTCAAAATATAAATGTTATAATTGTGCAGCATTTTACTTCTGTTTTCAAGTATCTAGTTTGAAAATGTCTACTAATATCATCAAAGGTTTTATAAATGCTAAACTGGTGATCTTTTCAGTACATTTTTGATAATTTTGTGCTCTGCATCTGTGCTGTTTTGAAGTATTCTGCCTGAAGAACAAAAACAAATTATATTCTAAACTAAATTGGTAAAAAGTGCATTTCTGCTATGAGAAGTATTTTTGATAAACACATTGTATAGGTATGCACTAGTTAGTCAGTGCTTCAGTTACAAATAAAGAAAATGCTCAAAGATACTGGTCACAATTAAAGAAAAATGCATTAATAGTGTAAAGGATGAACTACTTCTTTTACATATTTTCCCAGTCTTTTGTCTTTTCCCTTCACTTTGTTTCTTTCATTGATGTTCTGATGGAAGAAATGTAAATGAGAAAATCAGCCTTTGTGCACATTAAAATTTTAAGTATAAAAATATGCTTGAAATCCTCTAATTTATGTATTTGTATATAAGAATGCCATTTTCTTAAAATACATATTTATTTCTTTTATATTGACAGTATTTTCATAAAACTTGATTAAGAAAAATCTCACTTTTATTTCTGTTTTATTGACACTATATTCATAAAACTTTATTAAGAAAAATATCACTTCTATTTCTTGTGTAATGATGCTCAAATACAACTGCATGATCAATTGTCATTACAGGTTTAATATAAAAATTTTACAAGTTGGTGGTTTTATGATCTGAAACTAGCAGGCAATATTGCTGCATTTTTGCTGCACTTCCTTTAATCTTGTATTGATTTTTTTTTTAATTTGATTGAAAAATCATTAAATTCCTGCACCCTTCTATTTCTTTTTTCAAGCCGCTTAGTGCAAAACACTCTTCTTAGAAGACAAAGACTATGATGTCAATATCTGACATAAAAAGCAACCAGCGTGGTTGGCTCTCTACTTCGTCATAGGGCACAGTGAAATGCTAATTAAATTAACCTGTATGTCTTCGGAAGGAAATTGGGGTAATTTGGTGAAAGGACATGCAGAAACAGGGAGACAAAACACTCCACACAGAAAATGCTTTCCCCAGATTGGAAACCGAGACGGTAAAGATATACATCAGTCCTGGACACTGCACCGTCATACTGCCTCTTAAGTCTTTTTAATTCATTTTATTTTTTATGTAGCACACTTTCAATTAACAAACTAAGAATGTTAAACACATCAGTACAAACAGAACAAAATCTACTGTATAATAAAACACTAAAGTCTGTATGTTCAGTCTCGCTGAGCAATCTGATTGGTCAGTTTTGGCTTTAGTGTGATTGGTCAGTTTGGCTTTGGTGATGCGACGAAAGAGGAAGTGTGTGTGTGAGACACACAAGAAGGGGAATCGGCAATGGAGGCATGCAGAAAGTCACCACCAAAGTCAGTAAGTGTGAAGTGTACAGGGTGTGAGGAAGCTGCTTCGAAAATAATGACACAGTTCAAGAAGCAGGCTTTACGGGAATGCAAGAGGGGGAGTGCAGGTAAAGAACACATATGTGAATGCCGAGGAAAGTCATTGAAAGTATTCTAGAAGCTGCCTTCAACAGGTAGTGTGGCTAGTCAAGCATAAAATAGCATTCAACAAAATACAAAGCACCACACAATAAAACAATAAACACAAGTCACTTCAATAACTGTTTTTAAGGATAAATAAAGGAAGAGCACAGAATGTTAAATGAAACTGAGAACATATATAGAAATTCTACTTTTCCATTAAAACTAGCCAAGCTTTTGCCCTGTCTATCAGATGGAGTTACTTCTTCACTTAAACAACATTTGTTATCACCAAAAACTTCTCTCTGTATCCCAGATGTTCAAGTAAATTAAGTCTCATGGCCATCAGTTCTTTCAGCACTTTCTAGCAGTCCTTGAGACCAGTGCACTGTTGAGCCCAAACTGGATCTTTAATGGTCAGGTCTCCAAGGAATTTTTATTCCTGAATTCCAGTTCTCTCTCTCTCTCTCTCTCTCTCTCTCTCTTTTACTGTCTATCTATCTCAGCTTTGGGCAATGGAGTCCCACTTCTTCCAGATCAGATACACTTGTTGTCATCCTCTACCCAAGAGCAATTTTGGCTGCTTCTTTTCTTTCATCTGAAGCCATGCTTCCAGGGCAACTTTGTTGCTGACAGGCAGTCCCTCTAACTTAAGAGATCTCATTCCTATAAAGGCAAAAAGGACTGCTTTGTAACTACCAGTGTGAGTTTAACAATTTCAGACTTCACTTCACTGGGAACTGCCCAGTGCCTCCATTTTACTACAAAGCCATATGAATATATCTATTAAAATGTGCATAATATGTACTTTAAATTAAGCTCTTGAAAATGGTATTAGAGGTAAAAGTAAAAAATAAAATACACAAAGCAAAGGCTAAGTTAAGGTCATTTGGCCACAGAGGAGAGGAAAACAAAACTCCAGTCTTTACAGATCCCAGAGGGGGGAAAAGCCACTAAGGGTCAATAGCTTTTAGAAATAAGTAAATTCAGAGTCTATTGATTTTTGTATGTTGAATCATTCATAAATCATCTGCAGTATCACATAATCCATGTTGTAATAAGAACCTTCAGTTATATGAATTTACTACTTTCAATAGGGTGAAGTTAATTTGTTTTTAGATGTGTCCATTAATAGATGCATTTGCACATACAGCATCGGCACAATTCGGGTCATAAAATGCTACTTTCCACGTTCCGTTATTATATATACATAACCAATTAAAATATATAAAAAAAATATTCAGTATTAGATAACAAATTTAATAAACTTGATTACTTTGTAATAGTGTAACATATTCAAAAAGTTTAAAACAGAAACACATTTTAATACAGAATCCATAAAAAATCAATAAACATTAATATGTTCTGTATAGGACATTATTGTGATTCCTAACTGGCAGAGGTGGCTGCAGGACTGCTTCCCCTGTAATTCTCACCTGGAGGAGTTTGTTTGTGATCACTCACTACTTCTTATTTGTGTTCTTTATACCCTGAATTCCCTTTTAAAATGTCAGGAAACCTGGAATGATTTTGTGCTTTATTTACTTGCCTACCTGTTCTTAGTTTGATGTTAGTTGTATTGTCTGCTGTAGCATACAGGAATGAAAAGATAATCCATTACGAAATAAAAAGGTCACTCCAATTTCTGAAACAACACCAGACCTCTTTTACTTAGTAGACTCCAGGGAACACAGTACATCAGTTTCCTTTGCTGCAACTATTCCCCAGTGACACACCCATCAGCCTAAATACTAGTCATCCAATGGCTGCTCCATCTGTGTTCAAGTAGCCAAGCTGCTGTTTGCCGTAGCCTCTGAAATCATTCTCTTCATTTTTTTTTCCTCTGGCTGTGTCATTCTGGCAAGCCTTTTTTCAGCAGGAATGTTTTTGTTGAAATGTTACTGCATCGAAGATAATATGATAGCATTTACTTAACCCTACATACCGTTTAGGTTCTGCTTATTTATGTAAACCATATAAAAATATAAAAAACAGAGCTATCTTGCATGGACAGGCCTATTTATATTTTTAGCACAAATAGTTATTTAGTTTATGTAAAATCTGCAGCATGTACATAGGTGAATATTTATTCAAGTTGCATTTACTGTATATAAATAGATAAACACAAGAAAGACCTTGTAAGTCTGTTCACAGTTGCTTGGAAAATTTGAGATATTTAGATAAATGAGTAATAAAATTAAATTATTAAAGTTTGGTATAACTGGTTTCTGTTTCAACAGAAACAATATTATTTACAGTCTTACTGACACATTAATTTTATAATTAACAGAATGATGGGCTAATTTTAATTCTTAGATTTAGCAAGACACATTAGATAGATAGATAGATAGATAGATAGATAGATAGATAGATAGATAGATAGATAGATAGATAGATAGATAGATAGATAGATAGATAGATAGATAGATAGATAGATAGATAGATAGATAGATAGATGACTCTTTATTCTAGCTTTTTACAGAAGCTCAATAAATATTGTATCAACCAACAACAACAACAACAAAAGAAAAAAACACACAACAGTTGTAAAAAAGGAATAAAAGTTCTGAGTTGGTTATTGATAAGAAAGCAGTCATAGAGAGGAATTACAAAGGTGTATTGCCATAGGTATGAAGAAGTCCCAGTAGCGTTTCTTGTCAAACTTCTGTTGCATAATTTGTTAGCTAAAAATACTCTGTGCTAGTGCGTCGGATAAAGGTTATGCAACATTATTTATACTGGCCTTCAGTTTTGTCTTCATTTTCTTATCACTGACTACCTCCAGTGTGTCGAGAGTGCAGCCCATAACTGGGCTCGCCCTGTTCATTAGCTTATCGATTCAGTGGGCCTCTTTTGAAGTGATGTCACTGGTCCAGCACATTACAGTGTAGAAGGTGGCACTGGCCAACAGATCTGTAGAATATTTGAAGGATGTCATTACCCAAATTAAAGGAGTGCTGTTTCGTAAGAAAAAAAAGAATTTGCTCTGCTGTTTCTTATATAGCCCCTCTGTGTTATGGGACCCCCGAACTATTTATAGCAAGGTATCACCTCCATTGCTAATATTTATGATGCAGTTTATGCTATAGATTGCACTGTTTACTGTGGAAGCTTCATAATTATGTTGGGCTGTTTCATGGTTTGCATCCTGCTTATTAAATTGATTTAATGAAAACAAAAATGTAATCACATTGTAAATTAAATTTTACTCTTGTCTTTGTAACTGAAAAAAGCTTCAGTGTAGAAACCAAAATCATTTTCTGAGCTTACACTACTACTAGAAGAGATATGATATAGATGTAATATTAATTTCCATTTTATTTCCTGAAGAAGCTCAGCTTTGTTCATTAGGAAAACATACTGATATTTGTCTCTTTTAACATCCTTTGCCAGTCATTTTTAATAAGATTAATCAGTGAATGTGTGAGATTAATAATTTCGAAATATAGAGAAAAACAGAAGTTCTTTTAGTTTATTGTTTACGTGTGGCTAAGAGTGCAGTTCTGTCAACCCTAAATTTCAAGGCCACTTTAGTGGAATGTCCTAGGAATTTTCATGTTATATATGACACAGGCTTTCCTTGTAACATGCACATAAATTCACTATGAAGGATCTGCTTTTTCCCCCTTACAAATTAAGACATTTCTTGCTAGGCAAGATACAGAGGAATAATTCATCATCACAGATTATTAGACATTTGTTTAAGCAATTTTGCCTGTGTATTGTTAGTCTACCCAGGAAGGGGTTGGTAGCCAGCTGTCATATGTCTGTCAAGAATTATTTTTATGCAAAGATGTAAGGCTCCAGTGGGATTTTTTTTTTTTGCTCAGCTTTTGTGTCTAGATAGAATTTTTGTGTTCCACTGTTCTCCCTCACCGCTAACATTTTTTTTTTGTGTGTTATGTGTTTACTTTTTTCTTAATTATTCATATTGGTGTGTGGTAGTTTGTTGTTTTAGGGTGACATAAAGTTAGTGTGGCTCCCTCATAGCGCTAGAAAGCTGAGTTTGTTAGCCACCCTGTATAGAGATTACACATTCTACTCATGGCTTTGTGTTTTTCAGTGGCACTCCTGCATCTCATGACATATATCTAAAGTTGATCTATTATTTGACCAGGTAATAGTGTTGATTTGTGTGTGCTGTATGTGTGTGCTGTGATTGAGCACCATCTCACTCCTGTCTCACCATGACCATATGAGAAAGTATGGAAAAATGAATAAATGGACAGTCATTTTAGTGACCTGTCAGATTTAATAAGGTAAACAGTTCACTATATAAAAGAATTGTTAAATATTGCATGTCCCAAAGAACTGCTGCACACAGCAAATTTTCAGCAACAGAGTACAATATGTAGTTGATCGCAGATCTGTTTGTTCATCCATCCTTTATTACAACTTACTGTAATTCAGAAGAGCATGGAACTAGAGCAGAACTTGGCATCATTGGATACAACACAGGAACCAGATGTGGATAGAATACCAGTCCAACAAGCAATCTTCTTCATCTTTTCTCACTTCATTATGGGGTTGATATGCTTCATCAACCTTCTCCAAACAGCTCAGTCCTGAACCTCACCGGTCAAGACCTTTTCCTTCAGATCTTCTTTTACTACATCCATCCACCTCCGCTCTGGCCTCCCTCTCTTTCTCTTCAACTATACTTCCATTTTCATCACTCTTTTACCCAATGACATATTCATTGTCTCTACTCATCAGATGTCCATACCACTTCATTCTACTTTCCTATACTTTATGTATCTCTCCCACTTTTGTTGTAATTCAGATTGTCTCATAACTTATTTTGTCCCTTATTGAAACTCCACACATCCTTCTCAATATTCTCCTGAAACCTTCTTCCAGCTGTTACATCCACACTACACTCTAGGAGTTGTCTCTGTATCTAATATTTCATCTAGGGTTCCACTGATCCTAGATATTTAAATTTATCCACTCTTTTCAATAGCTCTCCCTGCAGGCTAACTTCTGAATCCTGGTCATCATTAAACCTCATATATTGTGTCTTCTTCCTATTTATGTTCAACCCTCTATCTTCTAAAGCCCTTCTCAATTTTTCCAACTTCTTCTCCACTTCCTTTTTTCTAGTGCTGCACAACACAATGTCATCAGCAAAAAGCATGCACCAGTAAGATGGTCTTTTATCCCATGACTCAACACGTCCATAACCAGATCAAAGAGGTTAGGACTTAAAAAAGATCCCAGGTGCAGACCTACTCTAATTGGGTTCTTGTCTGTTACACCAACACTGCTTTTATCATGAGTCCTCACTCCCTCATTCATATCCTAGACCAGGGGTGGGCAAAGTCATTCCTGGATGTCCGCAGTGGCCGCGGGTTTTTGTTCCAACCCAGTTGCTTAATTAGAAAACAATCCTTGCCAATAATTACATTTCATGGCTTGTTAGTGCTTTAACTCTGCTGTGTCAAGTCATTCTCATATTGTAGATCTTTTTTCCATTCTAAGGATATCATCCCAATACTTTGAAGTGTAAAATGGATGGGTAATTCTCAATCCTTCACTTTTTTCTCTTCTCTTTCCTTCCAAGTATTTAATTAAGCCAAATAGTGCACAATAAATACACACAGGTGTAAAGGGTAACAAGCAAAATGGTTAACTGCTGGTTTCTTTTGTCATTTGCATCTGATTGCTAATGAGCAATTAAAAACCAAGAATGTAGCTGTTTAAGACTTAAATAAGCAATAAGGGTTCAAAATCTTAACGAGGGAGTTAACTAAAATGAAGCAGAAGATGTTTCTAGAGCAATAAGTGCTTCTTATTAAGAAATTGGGTTGGAACAAAAACCTGCAGCCACTGCAGCCCTCCAGGAATGACTTTGCCCACCCCTGTCCTAGACCATACTTGCATACTTCTCTGGTACTCCTTTCATGCGCCTCCAGACCTCTTGATGTGGCACTCTATCATAAGCCTTCATAAACAAATAAATGTCTTATGCAAACCTTTTTGTTTTTCTTGATGCTTCTCTATGAGCTGTCTCAGTGCAAAGACTGATCAATTGTTCCTCTCCCTGCATAAACATGTCCAACATGCAATACTGTGACAATTTAGAGACACTAGCCCGAAACCTCGTGCAGGCACAAGGAGTATATGCAGACAATACATAGAAAGGTCAAGATTTAAGACTCTGGACTCAGGAACAATGAGGCTGTGGTGCTAACACTTTATCTTCTAGATGTTTTCTATCCAAGTAAAATGAAAAATCAATCATCTTCTATAAATACAGAACTAGAAGAAGTGTTTGTATGATCAGAACTTGAAAAGACAGTCAATGCCTTGAAGCTTTTAAGATTATAACTAAGTAAAGGTTTACTAAAACAGTATAAAGAAAACGGGCAGTGATATAAATATTAATGAAATGAAGATCTGACACAAATTCCATCACATTGTTTTTTTTAATTCTTGTAGTGTTAGGTATAACTTGAAAATGATCTACCTAGAACAGTCATGTTTTCACAGTTAAAGTAAAATTATTTGTCTGTACCCATTCTTGAGTCAAAAACATTTCCACCCAACATGCATCACCAGACCTGAAAAACAGAAATGGTTGTTCATCTGTCATTGCATATTGTATGCCTTTCTTGTGTATATTTTGTTTTCAATTGAAAAGAAACACAGTGCTGGAATCAATATCCTCTTTAATAAAATCCCTGTGTGCGTCCATGTGTCCGTGTGTGTGTGTCTTCTGGTGAAGTGCGTATGCGCGGGGCACTCTTTAATAAAGGATATCATTGCTGGGGAGAGTGCCAATTGGGTACTCGCGGCTGCACACATAAAACTGCACAGTACTTGCTGGAGAGACGCCACAGCAAGCTAAAATAATGAGAGGCAGATCTTCAAACAGACACAACACATCAATCAACAGCCACACAGGAGAGAATAAATGTAATATTAATTATACTTACTGTATTGTCATATACATTTCTATTTTATTTTTATTATTATTTTACTTTAGGCTTCTTGCAAAAATATTTTTGACAAAAAAAAATTGAGACAAGAAACAGAATGAGGTCAAGGACCCTTGCCATTTAATATAGACTGTTCCTACTAATGTTTATGCACTACTGTTCTAGCGCCCGTTATTGTAACAGGCTTAATGTCTAGTATATACATAAAGTGATAAGATATCCCGCCCCTCAGGCCTCTGTGCCCTTGGCTGTGTATAATGTCATCAGATATCCACAATGTACAAAGAACAAAGGCAAGTGGCTGGCTTAAGCTAGCAGACTATAGAGAATGCCTCTTGGCATCCAAAAAACAAAGGCAACAAGAACGGCAAATGAGTCATGTGAGGGCTGCCATATCCGGTGAACAGAGGTTCGTAAATGCACAACACGATCGAAACAGACAAACTTACCATTATACCATTAAGCCCGTTTCAACAAATGGGTTTTCGCCATACTGGTACTTTAATTAACTGGAAAAAGTGCAACGTCAAAGTTAGCGTTTATGTCTATAATATTTAGAAGTTTGCTCATAAAAGCATCACAGCAATCACAGATAGAAAGTTTTTTGTAATACCTTTGAAACATAAACTATATGGCAACAAATGAATAGACAGCACTGTAAATTACAATGTCTTTAATTTGGGAGCTTGCCTCATTACTGTTAAATACTCATTGATGTTAGAAGGAAAACGCCATTGACTTTTATTGCTGTTATACTTTTTTTTCTTTTGCCGTGTTTTCGATTATACCACTTACAAGCCCTTGTCTCTGGGTAATAATGGTGGAAAACATAAAATATGCCAGCTGCTATACAAAATTCCCATGACAGAGTATTTTTACAATAATTGTTTTGTTTTTCTATTTAATTACCAGAGGCAAAAGGTAAAAAAAACAACATAGGCACCTTAGGTAAATACAGATTGTTTTAACATGCTAGAATTTTGTCTGTATAAAACAAGCCTAATGTAAAAAACCTGTTTATATTTTACAGAGCAAGAAGAGTGCGTTAATTGCACGGATGAGTGTCGAGTACTAGGCCATTCTGACAGGTGCTGGATGCCACAGTTTCCCTCAGCCAACCAGGCAGAAAATGCAGATTATCGCACAAATCTTTTTGTACCAGCAGGAATGGAAGCAAATGTTGAGACTGAAACATATGAAACAGTAAACCCCAATGGGAAAAAGACTTTCTGTACCTTTGGAAAAGAAAAAAGAGATCACACCATCCTTGTAGCCAATGTTAAACCTTATTTGAAAGCCAAGCGTGCGTTAAGCCCCTTGCTGCAAGAGGTTCCTTCAGCTTCAAACAGCCCCAACAAGATGTGCATCCCTGGATGCACATCTGCAAAAGGACACATTGAAGGCTGTGAGGGGAAGCAGGGCAACTTTGCAGAGACAAGTAGTCAGTGTCTGTCACCAAATAAACAATTAAAAGACTCTACATACCTCCCGTCTGATCCAATGGCTAAAGTCCTTGCTGATGTGCGTTCTCGGGTGAGCCGGGATTCAACTGAAATGGACTGTGTACTAGAACAGCTGGATCAGTCTAACCCAGAGATAAGTCGAGAGGCCATGGATGCGGAACAGGTGGTGCGCGAAATTGACAAACTTTTACAGGACTGCCGAGGAAGTGAAGCCACCACAGTGAGGAAATGAAAGTAAAATGAACGAAGAACATAATTAAAAAAACAAGCTGAAAAAATCCTGGAACTGTAATTTGCGTTCTCGAATAAGAAGGACAAGTTTGGAAAGGACATTTCCTGAGGAGGGATGGTCCTTTGGACAGCAGAAGGCGCAGCTTTGGGCTTCTGAGCGAGCATTTCAAGTGCCCACCAATTCATAACTTTTCACAACAGTTTGTCTTTCACAAGGAATACCCAGTCCATGTTTGAGGAAAAAAAGGACATTTGCAGTGCGAAACAATGAGTGATATTTTGACAATCACTTCAAAAAGAAAAGACAGACTTGGAAATCTGGGCTTTTTTTTGATCCTGTTCAGCGGAAGGACACAGTTACATTTTGGATCTCATTAAATTGTTGTTCAGATGTTTAAGAGGTGATGATAAGGAAAGTAGAAAACAAAGCAAGCAGACCTTCACCTGTCATCAGTGATCACTCGTGGTATACTGTATTCCCTATATTTATAAGCCACATAGAACATTCCAAATCAGTGAAACTGTAAAACACATCCTGATCATTGTGTGAACACATCCTGTTTCATGAATCCCAGACCTTACATGTGCAGTAATGTCCAGCCATCCTACTACCACTCATAACTTAGGGACATTTTTCTTGTACTGTGAAAAAAGAAAAACGAGAAAGAGAGAGAGTGTCCAAAAATTAACAGTTATTTATACATTTTGTAAAAATGTTAAAAATTGCTAAAAGTGCAGTTACTTGTTAAATAATTATTTATTTATGAACTGCAGAGGACACAAACTACTCTTTGAAAAAAAAATGTCCCTTCACTCGACCACAATACACAATACCATTTAATGTGCAAATGTATCGAATTTAATGTGTTTACATCAAAGTACATATTTTTATTGATTTATTGCAATTTCTGTGCATATGAGCCAAATTGTTAAGTGTATAAGAGCTATATTGTGTATTTTATTAAATTAATATATAGTTGTGTTGCAATATACTTGGGCTTATATTGTATTTGGCAACTGTTGCCTTAGTAGCTGTCGAACTCTATGAGTTTAATTTCATTTTCTTCTGCTCCCTTGTCCCTCTGGAGTGTGGGTAGTGCCTCAGAGCAAAGTCTCTTGTTTTATGTATAGTCAAAATTTTTTAGAATGCATAAACTGCTCAACGCTTCATGAGTCGTCTAATAAAAGCAACAACCACAAAGGAGCAGAACATTTTTACTAACCTAATATAATTTACAGGGGCAGCTAAGATTTCATTTTTTATCTTGTAACTAAGTAAGGGAAATGGAACAATTAAAGCATTTTGCAAAACCGATCTATTTATCTGTCTACAGTACATGTGTGCATATGTGTTTATGCATATACTGTATAGTCTGAGCAAGCAATTGCGTATTGATCACAACAATATTTGCCTTAAAAATCCAACACAGAATCTTATGCTCGAAAGAAAAATACTGGATGTCTTATCCACATAAATAAATGTTCATTTTTAAGGACCGAAAAAAAAGGAGTCCTTCTGAGCAGTTTATGTATTTTAAATATGTTCTCTGTCTGTATTACATTTTTAATTTTCCCAGAGTCCTCCAACATTAACTAAACTTGATAACTGGTATTCCATTTAATTTTGTTATATTGTTGCAATTACAACAGATACAGTAAAGCCGAGTTTTAAAGAAGAAGAGGAAGAAGGAAAAAAAGCAAAAAAAAAAAAAAACTCCATTCTGTCATCATTAGTGTCTAGACTGAGACACCTGCGCCAAGACATTTCACCTTGGAGCTTTGTACAACAGTTAAACCATTAGCACTGCTGGAGGTTAAATGAAAATCACTAAATGCCGCTTAAACATTTGCTTTTAATAAAGCACGATTTCTTTTTAGCATGGCAGCGGTGGTTGGGGGGGGGGGGGGGGGGACCCTAGTTCTTTTGAAGCAGGTTTGGCTTTGGAAAGCTGAAATGAGAACTACTTGAAAGATGATACTGCATTCCAATGAGTGACCCAGCATAGGCCGATCCATTCTGTAGTAGTTTCGGCTTTAGGTCAGAAAGGGATTGACTTAGATTGTCCATTTTTCAAAGTGAGACCAAGATTCTTAGAGCAGGCAGCTGGAACATGCAGAACTGTATTACTGATGATAAGCAGACATTCCTGTGACACTCTTTAGTTCTGTTTCGCCAAGCTTGTGAACCTGAGGTGAAAGTAAAATAGGGGAAGTCTCAAAGAGCTAGAATAAATTAAAGAAAAGTAGTTCTTTTGTATCCGCAGAACCTTGTTTTTGTACACTCTGTAAGGCAGAATGTTTTGTATATTTTAATATATATATATATATATATATATATGTACAGTATATACATATATATACAGTACAGGTAAAGCACAAAACTGCACATTGGCACTATTATTTTTGATTATCTGTGCTTTAATTTTCTTCCTAGTACTGGTAAAGGGCATACTGTATTTGGTTTCATAGGATATAAGATTTAAAAGACCATACTGACATTTACGTGCATCTTGACAGAATTTGAATGATTCTAAATGAGAGAAGGCCCAAAAAAGCATTAAAGCGAAGGTCCAGAAAACTGTCACCCTTGTCATAAGTTATGCTACCTTTTTGTGACATAATATCTTCATTTGGGTTATGCAAGAATTGTACAATTCTGCACAAATTTTTTAAGATGTCTGTTTCAAAAGTATCCACCAGTCTGTGTGTATGTGTGCATATATATATATATATATATATAGCTATAGATATATATATATATATATATATATATATATATATATATATATGTATATAATATATATATATATATATATATATATATATATATATATATATATATAATCATTTATGTGATCATGGAAGGAATAACCATTGTCCAGAAGTTATTGTCATCTTTAAAGTCAATGGATGTCCTCTGCCTAAATTTATTTCCTGAAGTGCGAGAGATAGGTTGCCAAAGGTGTACGTGACATGGTTTATTACAGCTGACTTTCAGGCTGTTTGCTGTTTAATGGAGTACAAGTTGCTGAGGTCAACAAGTAGTTTGAAATCCAGCATAATATACACTCACTCATTATTGTCTAATTACATGCGTTTGGCATCAAGCAGGATTAATCGGTGCATTAGTCAGAAGGGAATTTCGGCTATCAAGGTTTGTTGATTTGGAGTGTAATTGAATGAAACCTGATTGAGGTCTTGACTCTGCCAGCCTTTATTGGGCCATGGGCTGGTGTTCCACATTTATCAGCCCCTGTCACCCCACGGGGCCGTAAGATACACCAGGCAACTGGTGAAAGAAATAGGCGTACATTGTATGGATTATCTCAACCGCTATTGTCTAATGGCTGTGTTTAATGTGAACTATCTGGAAAATGAAGACTATGAATAAAAAGCAATTACTAATAGCAGTGTCTCCTGCTCTCACATTCATTAACACTGAGAATGTGTGTTAAGTACTACATACCAGAGGGAACCTGACAGTAATTATTTCTAAAATGCAACGAGTGACATTGTAGTTGTTGTAGCTAGATATAAGGTTACCAAAAGATGACACAACGATCACAATTTTGTCTGCTTGAGTTTATTTATCTAATCCATAAACTGTGACTAACAACCCGAGCATAAACGAGTACCACACACACACAAGAAAAAAATAAAGTCACAAGGAATACATCTTACGCAATGTCTGATATTATGGTTTTGTTCCCACCATTCATGAGCAGAACTTTCTAATGAATACTGGTTTCAGAGTTGCATGCTACTGGTTTCATTGTCAATATTTGTAGGTAAAAAAGGACAAAAATCCAGCAGGCATGTTGATGTATCCAGTGCAATCCTCATCCTAGAGACTCTGTTTTGGGGCTGATAAGTAGTGCATTATCTTATGCAGTCCTACACTCTCCACATTAACATGCTATAAGACAATATAATGTACTGGGAAAGTTGTGGGAGCATGGCATTATAGGTGATTTTTCTAAATTAATCAAATCAAAATCAGTTTGTCTAAAAGGTAATGTTTCTATTTTCTGTTTGGGCGTCACAATGTTATCGCTGCCGCCTCGCAGTAAGGAATCCAGGGTTCACGTCCCAAGTCCTCAACTGCGTGCAGTATGCATTTTCTCCCCATGTCTGTGCGAGTTTCCTCTGGGTGCTGCAGTTTTCTTGCCACAGTCCAAAGACATGCAGGTTAAATGGATTGGTGACAGTAAATTGTCTCAAGTGGGCGTGTGTGAATGTGTTCCCCTCTGATGGACTGGCACCCTGTCGGGCAGATTGTTCCTAGCCTGTGCCCTATGACTGATGGGATAGGCTCTGTGACCCTGCTCAGGATTAAGCAGGCTTAGAAAATGGTATGGTATTTTCTATTTGTATTGCCTTGCTTTTACCAAGATTCAATCAATACTGCAACAAATAATTCTGAAGATAACAGCAGGGGTATATCTATTGGACAGCTGTTTCACCTACAGTACATCCTGGAATTAAATTGTGAGAAATGTTTCACAAAACATTAAAGGTCAATATGATTTACCTTTTGCTAAGTACATTCTACAACCTCAGGGAGCATTATGAAAAAGGCATTTATTAGGTGGCGAATATTCACATAGTGTCCTACAGTTTATTATGGTCTAAAATTAAAAAAAGTGATCATTTCATTTAAGACAAATAACCAGATAGGAACTTTTCATGTGTTGGTATTTTTTGGTATTTTAAATATTGTGTTTAAAATCATGTTTCTGTGATATGTACAGCTTAAAAACATTACAATCTGTGCCACAGTAAACAAATGCTACTACTACCCCTTTGCAAAGTATTGATGCACCCCTATTCCTGAAGACACGTTTCCATTTCTGGGTCTTATGGACTGTTTTGCAGCCATATCAAACACTGAGCAAGAGCGAACCGTAGACAGGACAAGAGTGCAATGCAAGTTAGCCTAGCAGTCACTCATGCCACGTAATCTACCTTGTACATGTCTGGGATGTGTACTTTGAGGGAAACCAAACCAATAGGCAGAATCTGCTTTGGATTCAAACCTTAGAGCGCACAGCTGCACCACCATGCTGCCCCAAAGTGACAATGACTGGTGATAATCAAAGCACTCAACTTTAAACTTACAATCTTATTAGCAAATACAGTGTTTCCGAGAATGGAAGAAATATTCTTCAGCTTCCACTAAGATTTAAATTCTCATGGTTTTCAGTTTGCATACTTCTCATTTTTATATTGTGCTCACTTCATAATGATATAATCATAATCCACTGCTTGCCTACATGTGAAGGAAAATTTGCTTTTGATATTAAACCAAACATTTAATAAGCACTATTAAAATGGGGATTGAGGCCTTATCAGTGTTCCTAGTTAGGGTCAATCACACTCATTTAGACTAAAAATCGGTACATCAGGCTAACAAATAACAATATGAAACATGTTTATAAACTGTTTAGGAAATTAATGCATTCATTTAAATACAGCTATTCACATAATGCTCAAAGCATTCCTTGTGACGTTTCAGTATATTATTTTCAGGGATCTGATTTGATAAATTGTACTTTCTTCCTACCACATTGGCCGTCATCAAGGTACTATAATATTTTTGATGTTAGCTTCTAATAGATATTCATCGCAGCACAATGGCGTATTGATCAATACGGTTGCTTCTCAGCTTTAATTCCTGGACTGACTAACATCTGACTGCAGCTTGCACTTTCATTCTCTGTTTGTTTGTAGTTTTTTTAGGTACTCTAGCTTCCTTTCACATCCTATAGAAATGCAGCCTAGGCAAATTGGTGTTTCTCAATTGGCCCAGTGTGAAGAGATGTGCGTGTGTGTGTGTGTGTGTGAGAATGTGCCTTTGCTGTGGACTGGCATCTTGTCCAGGGTTAATTCCTGCCTTGCACCTGCTACTTTGGCACATAGACACCAACTCTTGTGGCCATGGTTTGCATTAAAAAGGCTATAAAAATAGATGAGTGGCATACTGTTACTCAATTTGTGAAATACAGTAAGAATCTGGGTCTGATTCTGGACACAGGCACTGTGTGAAAATGCCTGCTCTTTGAAACAAAGATTGAAATGGCAGACATACAAGCCACTTCATATATCATTGCAAATAGTAGCCCAATTGTTCTTGTCCTTTATTATAAGTCATTTTGGAAACTCGAAATTTCACAGTTTGCCTCAGGCTTTTACAAAGTACAAACAGGCTGCATAATTCAAACAGTTAACTAAAGAATACATGGATGTTTTAAGTATTAGTTGGTATTTGTAATCTTACCAGCTTTCATAGCAAATATTAATGATTTCAGTGAAACCAGCATATAATAAATAGACCACTTTTTTAAGTTTAGCTATGCTGCTGTTAAACAGCATATACTATACAAATAGGCATCTACATTTTGTGAATTGAATCCTACAGACTCCAGGATGCAATGGGTGAGAAATAATTAAAACATTGACAGTCATGAAAAACGGTTCTTGTTATTACATATTATATTTTTTTTTCCAATTGGAGCACAGACAGGTGAGGTTACTTGCTCATGGACACATGGTGTCAGTAGTGGGGTTGAACCCACAGCTTTAGGTTTGAAATCCAAAGTCTTAACCTCTGCTTCACTCTGCCGGTCCAACCTCTTCATGGCATTTTTACAAAACATTCTGTTAGAAGTGTTTTACATAGTTGGGACTTAAAACTATTCGATATTTATTTGATCCTGTAAACAACAGTTCTGCCACAGTTTTGGAATAATAATCTTAGCATTTAAAAGAAAAAAAAACAATAATTTTTTGCTTTCTGTGGTAGAACTTCCATAGCAGTCCCCATATTACAAGCAAAACCTAGTGAGCTGTGAAGATCTCCTCTGACACTGATCCTGTTCTCAACCCAAGTATTGCCATCAAAAAGATGTTATAGATTACCCATGTGGAAAGTTACTCAGACTAAAAATTAATTTGTTCCCCTGTGGTTAAAACTAGTAGGTAAAGGCAAGAGTGAAAAGCAAGAGCTTATTAACATAATTAATTATTTTGTAAGCCTAAAAATGTTATTTATCTTTTGTCGCCAGTCTGGGTAGAGCTTTATGAATAACTTTGTTTAGTATATCACTACATTGTGTATCATTGTAAAATGACGGAAAAAAGAAACAGCATTTTCTGGAATGTGAAAACTATTGCTGTTTCTTGTGTACTTTCACTGAAAGATTTCAATTTGTTTTTAGCCCTATGACAAATTCTAAAAGCTTTGTGCTGTGTGGGATTACAGCTTACCAAAGCCATAAAGGTTTGTTAGGTAGGTGCACATTTACTTAAGAGGTTCAAATGGAACTATTCTTAATCAGGTTGCCTTTAAAATGGCTTTAATTTAAAGTTGACCTTACAGTTAAACGGTTTTCAGTGCATTCTGTAATGCCTTCAAATGGCACCAGTCATAAAGTAGAGGGACACTGGCATGCTGCGGACTGGCTTGTCATGTGCCAGCTTTCCCAAACACTATAAATTAAGTCACTCCTTTGTGTCCTGAGTGCAGACAAGGTTTCAACAAACCAGCAAAACAGAAGACCATCCGAGATCCAAGATGGCCACCCTCACCAGAGTAAGACCATCCAAGATCTGCTCGCCTTCACCAGAGTATGAAGAAAGAATGACCAGTCCCTTCAGAGATCATTTCAGATTTGCCACCCGTACTGCTCCAGACACACATCAGTAACAGGGAGAGACTCATACATCTGCACATGTATGGAAACAGATTGTTATTGAAGGTAAGCGGTGATACCAAGAATGAATTGAGCACTTCCATTAAACATCAGTTCTTCATTTGCATGCTCTGTACATGTTAATTACTCCACAAAAAAACGATAAGCTTACTTGCAACAAAAGATACAACTAATGCGACACAGTACCAAGCCACCTAAAGGTCCTTCATTATTGCAGAAGAATCCTCCAGTATGACAGCCACATATTAAGTTGGCTTGGATGCTATTGATGTGTAGAATTATTAATACTTTCCAGCTGCCCATCTTAAACATGATCTTTTTGTATTATTATATACTTATATTAGTCATGAAAGGTCTTGTAATTAGATTAGTTTCAAAACAACAATAACTGACGGCATTCCATTTTAAAAACAATTACAATCGATTCCCCTTGTGAATAAATCAAATAAATGTGTCTTTTATGTTGGCTAGTAAAGATAACTTTTTAATCACATGCAGAGACCATCAAAATGCTAATGCCAATGCCTTTTATATTTTTTTACCACTATTTAGAGCCTCAGAACATCTGTCACTGATTAAATGAATGAATAACTCGTGTCTTTAAGCCATGATTGGTTCATTAAAATTATTATTTTTTATTTTTTTTTACATTTTTTCTTGGTCATTGTTCTCTGTCCTTTGCCACAAACTGTTGTACCTAAAAGCATTTACTAATGCACCGATGAAAATATGGCACATCCCAAAGCCTTGCTGTCAGTGTATTCTGTTTGTATTTTCATCCCCTCTTTTGTAGAACTAGACTGGTTATTTCCATTATGCTTCCTCTTACTTCTATGCTCTTGCGTCAATTTCTGTTTTATTTCTGAGAACTCTGCTCAACAGTTCTATATTTGGGTGGTAAAATACATAACAGTCAATCTTGACAAGGAATTGCCTCCAGCATTAATTTTACATCTCTGCTAAGAATATTATTTCGATGCCCTTCATCTTCAAATGTGTGTTGTTCACCTACCTTGCATACAGTATGCACAGATAATTACTCAGCATTGTTTTTTATCAATGAAGTCACACAAAGTATGGCTATAAAACACATTGTTCTTCTGGTGCTGCATAATGTAGTTTAAGTTTAGCCATCAACAACAAGGAAATTTTAACTGCTCTATAAAAGGGTGTATTTTTATCTTTTCTGCTTCTTGATCGGCACACAAATGGAAATCCATCCATCCACTTTCAAACTTGATTATTAAGTCCAGGGTCAGGAGGAGCTTGTGACTATCTAAAGAGCATTTGGTGCAATGCAAAGACCATCCTTGGAACGACAGGCAGCCCATTGCAATCCACCTAACTTTCATATCTTTGGACTGTGGGAGGAAACCCACGCAGACACAGGGAGAACCCAGGTCTATTTACTGTGAGGCAGAGGGGCTACCACTGAGCCACCGATTTGACAAAATTGTTCTATTTCTAATTGACATAACTCAGAATACATCAAAAATAATATGTTGGATTGTTTTTTGCAATCTGGAGAAAAGGTTATCTTATTGCAATTTCCACTTTAATTAAAGGGGGTATAACTGAAGGCCTTTTGTGACATCATTCCACCATTTCTAGAATAATGGTATGGGAGGCACTGATATCAAAAACAGAGTAGATATTATAACCAAATAAAAAGAGTGAGAGAGATACACATGGACAGAGCAAACTCCAAAGCAAGCAGAGTAATACAAAAGCTCTGCCTCTAAGACTATTTGCAACTATAATCAAGTGGCACACAGAAGTACTCCATTCCCATTTCCATTCTCTCCCTTTCTCATTTTAAGTCACTCAAGACCCTGGCCTCTTTTTCATTTGGCATGGATCTTTAATTCAAAGTCAGTCTCATGAGTGAGGTCAAGAGAGGTTTGATCTGGCTACCGGGACTGGAGGCTAAACCTCTTTCTAGTAGCTGCTTGGGTGAATCTTACCTCTTAGCTTCCTGGGTCTTAGTTAGGAACCAAGTACTGCAATATTGACTGACTGAATGGTAATTACTGGGGTTCTTTAAACGGGCTACTAAGGTTCCTCCTTTTTTGCTATTCTCTGTCAGTCATCTGTTATTCTAACACTTTGTTACTCTTCATTAACCTCACTTTCTCTCTGGCATTATTGGATTATGTGCATCTGAGGTATCCACTTCATGTGCAGAGATGACAGCTGCAGACTTCACAGAGATCCAAATCTAAGTGTTCCTCACTGTCTTTGGCCCATGGTGAGCCCTTTTCCACTCCCCCTTTCACCTTTGTGTACTGCTGGGCGATAAAATGAGTTTGATTTTTGATCGGAGAAAAAAACTTGATGACAATGGTAATAAACGTAGGCTATAAAAGTGGATAAAGCTTGTTTTTCCCATAATAAGCTTCACCACCTGAGGCCACAGGTCCACCACGCCCTCGACCCTCTGCAGTTCGCATACCAGGAGAAGGTGGGAGCGGAGGATGCCATCATCTATATGCTACACCGATCCCTCTCCCACTTGGACAGAGGCAGAGGTGCTGTAAGAATTATGTTTCTGGACTTCTCTAGCACCTTCAACACCATCCAACCTCTGCTCCTTAGGGACAAGCTGACAGAGGTAGGAGTAGATTCATACCTGGTGGCATGGATCGTGGACTATCTTACAAACAGACCTCAGTATGTGTGTCTCGGGAACTGCAGGTCTGACATTGTGGTCAGCAAAACAGGAGAGCTGCAGGGGACTACTTTCTCTGGTCCTGCTCAGCCTATATACATCAGACTTCCAATACAACTCGGAGTCCTGCCATGTGCAAAAGTTCGCTGATGATACTGCTATCGTGGGCTGCATCAGGAGTGGGCAGGAGGAGGAGTATAGGAACCTAATCAAGGACTTTGTTAAATGGTGCGACTCAAACCACTTACACCTGAACACCAGCAAAACCAAGGAACTGGTGATGGATTTTAGGAGACCAGGCCCCTCATAGACACCGTGATTATCAGAGGTGACTGTGTGCAGAGGGTACAGACCTATAAATACCTGGGAGTGCAGCTGGATGATATATTGGACTGGACTGCCAATACTGATTCTCTGTGCAAGAGAGGACAGAGGCTACTATACTTCCTTAGAAGACTGGCGTCCTCCAACATCTGCAATAAGATGCTGCAGATGTTCTATCAGACGATTGTGGCGAGCGCCCCCTTCTACGCGGTGGTGTGCTGGGGAGGCAGCATAAAGAAGAAGGACGCCTCACGCCTGGACAAACTGGCGAGAAAGGCAAGCTCTGTTGTTGGCATGGAGCTGGACAATTTGACATCCGTGGCAAAGCGACGGGCGCTCAGCAGGCTCCTATCAATTATGGAGAATCCACTGCATCCACTAAACAGTATCACCTCCAGACAGAGAAGCAGCTTCAGTGACAGACTGTTGTCACTGTCCTGCTCCACTGACAGACTGAGGAGATCATTCCTCCCCCACACTATGCGACTCTTCAATCCACCCGGGGGGGGGGGGGGGGGGGGGGTTAAACGTTAACATTATTCAACGTTATTGTCTGTTTTACCTGCATTTTTATTACTCTTTAATTTAATATTGTTTTTGTATCAGTATGCTGCTGCTGGAGTATGTGAATTTCCCTTTGGGATTAATAAAGTATCTATCTATCTAAAATACAATGCCTGTGGCCTATCACTTTGCAAGTAGGCTTGGCATAACCCAAACACATCAGCCAATCACGATGCACTTCGCAAACTTGCCCATCCCCACGAAGAAGCAATGCTGTAAACATTAGCAACGTGGTCGGAGGTTTTGGAAGTATGCCGTGCAACGAGGATGTCCCGTTAACTGAAACTTAGAAGGAAAGTCTGTTAACTGGTCAGGAAGACCAAAGAAAGGTCACACGGCATCAAACGTTTGGAATTGGTTACCTCAAATTAGGCCGACCACAAATAAAGCCAGTACGCAAAATACCCCGCGACAGGTCCCAATTAATATAACTAACCTAATTCACCACCTTAAAAATGCCATCCAGTTGAATATGCTGAATGTCAAAAAGAACCCCCTAGTGATGTGGCTAATAAGCCTGCGAACATCGATGCTGTCCCTAAAAATCAATCGATTGTGTCTTCATTTGACCCCATGTAGGAGAAAATCAAAAAGGCATCAGGACATTAGAAACGCTGTCAATTGCTTCAGGACGAATGGCACGATGCCAGGGAAGTTTGTCGAAAAAGAAGGCTCCAGGAAATATTTGAAAGTAATCGAACCGAAGTTTAAACTCCCTAGCTAAAATCTTTCTTCTCAGACGGCGCTTCAGCAGCTTTATGATGAATGTCGAGCATAATTAGAGATTGCGTTAAAAGTTGTGAGATACTTTTGCCACTATGACAGACTTCTTGTCGAGTCGGACGTCGGAGCCTTACCTGAGTCTTACTGTTCACTGTGTTGACGCGAATGGAATTTACAGAGCAAATGGGTGCAAACTGCATATTTTATTGCGGATCACACGGCAAAAACTATAATGGCGTTAGAAGACCCCTTTTCATCCTGGGGACTTAGAGAGGACCACCACGTGTTTATTATGACGGACAATGGGGCGAACTCTGTCAACGCTGTGTCGCTGGAAAATTAGTCTCGCCTTCAGTATTTCAGACATAGATTGCACCTAGCAATCGGTAAGTGAACGTTATTATTTTAGTTAATTAATTTACCGTTGTGAATATGCTTTGTATTGTGTTGCTTAGATTGCATTTTAATAGTAACATTACAATATACCATAACTGAGTTTCTTCTACTACAAGACTAATTGTTAATTAATAACACAGGGATATATTGTTTTTTTATTGCTACAGGGAGATCTGGAAGAGATAGCAGAATTGGAAGAGCTGTAGGTGTTTGTAAAAAAAGTAGTCAACACGTTTTCTTTTTCTTGGAAAAAGCAAGAGAAATCGGGCAGCAGCTCAAAAGAAATTTAGTCAGCCCAAACATAAACTCATTAGAATACAGGTAGATTTTAAGTGCAGCTAGTAATGCAGGTTTGGTTTGCATCGTTATGTTTTCAATTTAACAGTTTTGTACTGTTAAACTGTTTTACACACTGATTTTCGACATAAATACATTGCCTTGTTAATTTGAGCTACTGTAAGTGCAATCATTCTGAAAACCAAACATTGCAGACTATTTAAGGAAATGTTAAATGTATAATTTATGTACCATTTCTCAAAAGTAACTCTTATCTGCTTATTAAAATGATTACTTTTTATTGTTTGTTCAGAATATATTACTATAAACACAATTTAAAAATAATAACAGTAATGTGACACTATATTGTGATAATTACAAAATCGATTGATACATAAAAAAATCATGATAATATTTTTGTCCATATTGCCCAGCTCTACTTTTGTCCTACTCACCTCCCTGGCATCAACTTATCACATTGGCAGAGCTGGCATTAGACTACTGTAAAACAAGGATATGGTAAAAGTTTGTATAGCATTTTGTAATATATTAAGAATTTTTAAGGTGGAAGTCAAGCACGTTAGTGGGCCCCCACATTAAGACCGTTCGCTCTATAGGTTTACCGTGGATTGTATCCCTAGTGGTAATTGCTTGAGATGGATGGTTTTCAGGTTTAGCTTGGGGTTTCATTAGTTGCAGGGGATGTTTGTTTGTAGGGTTCATTTTAGGTTGGGGGGTCTCTTATGTAGATGGGTCTCATCTAGTGCTGGGAGGTAACTGGTTTATACCGAAAACCGTTTTTTATTTTTGTTATGATATGGATTTTTCTTATACCGCAATACCGGTTTAATTAGCCTAAACAACGTTTGGAACGTGGCACAGCGGGAAAATGTTTAAAGGGGGACCTTTTTCACTGCTACACTGCTAAACACACATGCAACAGAGTACATGTGTTAGTGGAGGCATTGAGCGGTGAAAATGGACAGAGAACATTCCGAAACTGTAGCTGTAGCAGACCATAAAGTTGAACATGATGACACAGAAGAACTTTTGCCGAAAAACGGAGCCGTGTCTGTTGTCCGGAGATTTTGGTTTTAAAATATGTTGTCAAAATTATAGTTGAAGTTGTTTGCTTAATTTGTTCAATAAAAAGGTTCTATATTTTGACTGCAACTGTCGTGCAATGTGATTCCTTCTCTTCATTAGTGCCACCCCCTTGAAAGCTATTACTTTATGGAGCCATGCAAACCTGTATTAATACTTGTGTGCACATTAAAAATGTTTTTGTACAATGTACAATTCTTGTGACAGTGGAATAGGTTTTTCTTAGCCAGACTACTGCAGTAATTGCAGTGGAAAATGTGGTTAACATCCACTCATGCATGGGGAAAAAAATACCACTGAATACCGTGAAACTGGTATAATTTTGAAAAATACTGTGATATAGAATTTTGGTCATACCACCCAGCCCTAGTCTCATCACCCATCTGCTAGCTTCACCACTGCTACCAGGTTTAGGATGAGAAGATAGTAAATAAAGGATTACTTGCACAGAGTAAAGACTAAGTTGGCAAAGGAGCATGTGTAGAAAGAAATGTATTTTTAAGCGAATCGAACACATGAAGCTATAAAGGACAAGGGAAACTAGAATTTCATTAAAATTTCTTTACAGGGTGTATCTTTTCCTTGCTGTTGCAAAACTTTGTATGTAAATAAATGAGATCATCTAAGAGTGACTGGATGTAGATCAGTTTTTGGCAGTAATTAGAATACAATAAAATTGTATTTTCAAATCTATTTATTTTTTTGTATAGCACCCATCACTGGGTTCAGGCCCAGAATATTAAAACAAGTCTACAACTAAAATTCAAATTGTAAATATTATCGACAAAGGAACAACATATTTTACATTTAATGTAGAATACAACTAGCCCATAGTATATCTGTATATTGTACAAACTGATTTAAATCTAACAACTGAATGACACTCAAAATATGCATAACTGAATCTATTCCAGACATTATTTGATTTACAAATGTACATTTCTGTTAAATCACAAGGAGACATACTTATTTATACTGCTTTATTCACTTTCAATGTTACCTTGTCAATAGTAATTGATCTCAAAAAAAAAAAATTCACAGAGAAACTGAGGTGAGTATGTCCAGCAGTTATAGATTAAATAGAAGGCAAGCCTGTTAAAAGAGCAGTAGCAAAGCTTAGAGTACTTTATGAAGTGTGCTCAGCCCTGCATTTTAACTTCATAAAATCTCAAATTAAATTTCCAGAGAACAGTCTCACACACACCCACACTCATTCATACAAGGCCTAATAAGGGTTACCCATCAACCTAATCTGCACATCTTTGGGATCTGAGTGGGAAATCAAAGTACCAGAAAACAATACATGCAGACGTGGGAAGACTAAGTAAACGCTACGCAATTTTTTGGCAAATATTATCCCATTATTTAAAAAGGCTGTCCGGGCAGATCCAAGCAGCTATAGGCCAGTAAGCTTACCATGTATCACAGGTAAATTAATGTAAGGAAGTATTAAGGGAAAGATTGATCAGCACTTGGCAGGAACTGGTGTTTTACTGAACAGTCATCAAGGGTTCAGAAGTGGTAGGTCATGTTTTAACCTACATGCTGGAATTCTAGGAGGAAGCAAAAAAGGATGTGGTCAAAGTGGAGCTTATGAGATTATTTATCATGACTTTCAGAAACCATTTTATAAGGTGTGACGGTCTGGGTCAGCTCCACGCTCCCTTATGGCTCCTAGGAGCCTCTTGAACCCAGAACAGTCGATAGTCATGAAATGAGATGAGCCGGGCAAATGAGGACACACACATTTACCAAGGAGTTGGTGCAAAAGAGCCAAGCACTTTTATCAAAATCCACGAACAAACTGTCCTATAGTGCAGTGCAAAGTGATCTTTTATAAATAAATTAATAATACAGAAAAACAGTAAATAGTCTGTGCTAAAACCAGTATGAAACAATAGTCATTGGGTCCATATTCTTCCTCCTTTCTTCCCACAGTAGCCCAGCACAACTCTCTCTGTCTCCCTGGCTCACCCATAGCTCGCTGAGAGACTCCAGCAGCTGCGATCCTCCTACCTGACCCTTGTCTCAGCCACCTCCATCGGCGTCTGCCAGACCGGCTCAGAGTCAGTTGTCCTTCCGTCTTCCTTCTCGCACAACTGGCGTCCCTAGGATCCTTCAGGACTCCACCATTATCGAACCCACTCCTCTGCATAATCAGCGGGGACAGTCTTCCCCTAGAATGCCGATCCTTCACCCTTCCATGGGGCTAACAATGGTTCTGCCTCTCACTCGCTCGCTCACTCACTGGCTCTGCTCAGGTACTTGATAATGCTCAATCATGTTCTGTTTCTTCTCGGATCCCTTTTTTTTTCTTGATCGCCCTCTCTACAGTGCAGGCTTCTCTTCTGTCCTGCTTGATTGGGTGTAGATGTGGTCCTCTGACTACTCCAAAGAAGTGAATGAGGCACCTGACTAATCCATTTGCATTAGCAAGTGAATGCGTGATCTGCCAAGCACCCCAATCAACCGAGGAGCAGCACCAGCATGCACACCAGTCCATGGAGGTTGTGTTTCAGTTTTATAATGCTCTGGTGAGGCCTCATCTGGAGGACTGTGTGCAGTTTTTCTACTCCGGGCTACAAAAAGGACATAGCAGCACTGGAAAAAGTCCAAAAAGTGACTAGGTTGATTTCAGGACTACAGGGGATAAGTTATGAGGAAAGATTAAAAGAGTAGAGCCTTTTCAGTGTAAGCAAAAAATGATTAAGAGGAGACATGATTGAAGTGTTTAAAACTATAAAGGGAGTTAGTACAGTGGATTGAGACTGTGACTTTATAATGAGTTCAACAAGAACACCGGGATACAGTTGGAAACTTGTTTTGGGTAAAATTTGCACAAACATTAGGAAGTTTTTCTTTACACAGGGAACCATTGACAAATGCAACAAGCTACCAAACTACCAGGTAGTGTGGTAGACAGTAGGACTTTAGGGACTTTTAAAACTAGACTTGATGCTATTTTAGAAGAATTAAGTGGACAGCACTGGCAAGCTTTGTTGGTCTGAAAGGGGAAGACTGAACAACACATGGCTTTGTTGGTCTGAATGGCCCGTTCTCATCTAGATTGTTCTAATGTTCTAATAAACAGTACAGGGAATGTGACGATGTGGGTTCGGCTCCATGCTCCCATCTTCTGTTTGGGAGCCCTTGAACCCAACACCGTCGGTAATGTCACCGATGAGCTAGACCAGGGGTAGGTAACGTCGGTCCTGGTGAGCCGCAGTATGTGCAGGTTTTTGTTCCAACCCAGTTCCTTAACGAGAACTCAATTATTGCTGATGAAGCACATATTGCTTAAGTGACATTGTGATGCTTCATTTTAGTGGTCTCGCTTGTTAAGGTTCTCCAACCTTAATTGCTTATTTCAATCTTAAACTGCTGCATTCAGTGTTTTAATTGCTCCTTATTAGCAATAAGATGTAAAAGACAAAGCAGCCAGCAGTTCTCCAGCTAGCTTTTTTCCAATTACATCTGTGTGTGTTCATCATGCACGGTTTGATTTAATAAAACACTTAATAGAAAAATGTGACAGACTGAAAATGATCTGTTTTAGGCTTCAAATCATTTGGATGATATCCTTGGAAAGGAAAAAAATCTACGATATAAAAGCCTTACATTGCACAGACTAACAAGCCATAAAATTAAATAAGGTCTGAGATTGGCAATGATTGGTTTCTAATTAAGCAATTGGGTTGGAATGAAAACCTGTAGCCACTGCGGCTCACCAGGACCGACGTTGCCTACCCCTGAGCTAGACAGTGGGGCAATAAACAATTGAGCAAGAGGATGGTTAACAAGTGCAAGGTGCTTTTATTAAAACAAATCCAAAGTGCAATCAAAGTGCAATAGTGCAGTTCCTTCAATAAATAAATAAATAATCCATTAAATGAAAAGTGGAGGTTAAAATCAATAAACTCTTCTAAAAACCACGAGGTAAAACAGTACAGGAAGTAACAATGTTAAAATCAAAAAGCCCAGTGTCTTCTGTCCTCTGGCAACTCCCCTGCTATACCCGTATGGGCGCTCTACAGGAGAATCGCCCTCCTTGCAGCTGTCCTTCTTTCTGCCTGCTTCCGCTATTTGGATTGCCTCACCGATCCCTGGCTCCGGTAGGCTCTTCCAGCCAGCGACTTGGGTTCCACAGCAACCAGGGCGCTCATGCTGTGGAATACTCGCCCCAAGTCCAACTCCCGCTCAGTTCCGCGGAGAGTTATCCATCTTCTGGTCACTCCCGCCCTGCAGAAACAACTCTGCGGGAGCGACCTCTGCTGCTACACTTCGGGTGTAGGCCATACACCCAAGCTACCAGTACAGCTGCCCGTGAACCTGCACTCACTCGTTCTCCCGCACCGACTTTCTCCTGCTCCTGCTCCTGCTCCTGCTCCTGCTCCTGCTGCTCCTGCTCCTGCTCCTGCTGCTCCTGCTCCTGCTCCTGCTCCTGCTCCTGCTCCTGCTCCTGCTGCTGCCTGCCTCCTCCGTTTCTTTTTCCTCTTCTACTTTTTCTCTCCCCCCCTTTAACCCGCTCGCGCTTCTCTATATATGCGGAGAGGACATAGCAGCTGCAGCCCATTAGCCACAGGAACAATCATGGATGTGGGCAGTTTCCCACCTGTGCACTTAGGTGAAAACTGCCCACACCGCAGATCGCCCTGCGGCTTGCTATAGCCACCACGCCCCCTCGCTAAGCCGTGAGCGCGGCGATTATTTATTTAAATAAAACGGCCTTTGATGCAAGAGCTGTGGACCCATAACACCACAGGGAACTATAAAGAAATGAACTTCATAATCTTTGTTAGTTGATATTTAGACTAAATTGGCATTTTTTGCCATCATTTAAATAAAATGCTCAAGACTGCTCTTACTTGCATGCTAATTGCATTAATGACATGACAGGTTACAGGTTATGAACATATTCCTTACTGGTTGAAGAGTCTTATCTCACTGGAAATACTGCCTGTCATTAAAATACTCTCTTCACAGAGCAGAGGGTGGATTTGAATTTTTTTCACTACATGAACATGTCTTTTTTACTCCATCAATTTATTTGGAATTGCTCATCATCAGTATTTCTAAATAAAGACCCTGGACTGAGGAAGGAGAAGAACGGAGCAAAAACACAGTGGTTATTTTTACTTTTAGTGCTGGCATGTCATTTTAACTCCTGAAATATGCTCCTGCTTTAAAAATAAAGTTTTTGACTGTTGAAGGGATTTATGAGAACCTTACAGGAGAAGCATTTGGAATGCCTAATTCTGGAAAGAATGAGTATAAGAGTAATCAGGATGAGCTGATCTGGTTAAAGTGTCAAGGAGTGAGGGGGGAATGAAAGCTGAGCTGAGGGAAAGACTTTGTGTAGAGGTGATAGGTGTTGACTCGAGGACAGAAAAAAATCAAAATAAAACAAGAAAAAAAACATACTTTGTTGATTTAGGCATGTGGAGTAAAAGGCATAAGATGATTGGGTATAGAGATGCACTAAAATGGAGCTGGAGGGGATAACTGATAACATGAAAAGAATGGGTCTCACCCAAAAGAATATCTAGCTCAGTGAATAATGGATTTAAAAGATTTGAGAGGCAACCATTTAACCTTGATACACATAGAAAATAGCTGCTAAATCGTGTTGATGGTGATTTCAAAATGCGTTGTCATTGAGCATGTTTCTATGATAACAACATTCAATGATATAGATATGTAGGAAGATCAAAACAGATCTTCTGGTATTTTAGAATGATACATTTACTTAAACACAGAAAAAATACAATGTTTTTTGACTTTAACAAGTTTCGTTGTGATCCTTTGTTTGTAAAACAAGTGGCATTGCCTGACATCTTGCACATTTTTTTGTGTAGAAATGGGATGGTTTGCAGTTTGAATGCAGACCAACTGACTTTTTAAAAACATAAGCAAATCATGTAAGTCATTGGGAAATGAGGGATGCTAGGCTGTTAGCTCTTTTTCCAGCACCCTCTTAAAAGAAAAGAGTCTACAGCTGAAAATGAGAGAATGAGCCTGGGTACCATGGAAAGGGGTCACATTCTTAGGTTAATGCCCTATCTTTCTGGTGGTCAGGCAGTTGCCAGACACTTCAAACACATACAACATTAAACAGAAATGCTGGTCAGTTTGCTGGTTTGCATTAAATGGGGCAAACAGCCTTACCTATCGGACCTTAACACTATTCATATGAACAAATCAGTTTAATCTGCTGAGGTTCCAATGCACACAGTACATTACAAGCAAAGTTAAGCGAGTCTGAAGCATATAAAGAGCATTTTTTAAATCATTTGAAAGCCCTGAAAAATGCTTTTTAGGTTATTTCACAAGAGTCTCAACATGTATATTCAAATTTTCATCAGCATATTCTGCAACATTTTACAACATGACATGGGACCTTTGAATTATTTTACTATGTGGGAGGAAAATGCCGTAAGAATTGAACCGCTGGTAATAAGACTGCATAATTAAACATGGAATTCTCTTTATAAGACCTTTTGCAGAAAAACAAGAGTGCAATCAACAGACATTATACCTATGAGACCAAAACTGAACAATACTATACAGAGTTTTTTTTATGCTAACTTTGTTTTGACTGTTGAGATCAACGACATAAAAAGTTAATAGATCTCGCATTTTGTAATAAATAAAATATCACATGCAAAATGCATATGTTACTTTAGTTATAAATATTTCATTTTGCATTTAAATGATATTTATCCATTAACAAGCAGACACTTCTCCCTAAGCTGCTCAAAACAGGAAACTCCCCTGGCAAAAAATAAATAACAAATTGGTGCAAAGCAGGCTTGTGCATAGGGGCAATTAAGTAACAGGAAACAATCTTGTCTTATGACTTTAATCTTTCTAAATATGAGTACCCTCTTTTAATAACATTTTTTCTTGCTATAATTCTTTTAACCACAGGTCAGTGATTGAGGACCTTGCAGAAGCTCTGAACCTTCACAGTAAATTATGAGAAGTGCCAGCCTAAGGATGGTCACAAAAAGAGGCCCACTTAGTCTAGGGTAAGCGTCACTTCAGTCACACAACAGGAATGAAGAAATATGGAATGTAGTGGATATAAAAAAAAGTTGACACATAAAGATGTACAGTACTTCATGTATTGGAAAGTTTGAAAGTTGAAAGAAGCCTTGTCTTAGTCATTAAATTCTAAAAGCTAAGACAGAGGAAAACAACCAATAAAAGAGTGCAAGGATCCTTAAAAGGATTAAAACCTTTGAAAAAGAACAAAGGGTGGAATCAGTATTTAAAGGCATTTGAAAATGTGCTACTGTGTTTCTTACAGAGACAAACACAAGGTTCTCTAGACTGGATACTATGTCGATGGTCAAGTAATTTATTCTATTTTATCCGAAGTAATAGATGGGATAGTCAGAGGGAAGGTCATCATTCTGACATTTTCTTTATTGATTGAGTGTTGTCAGAAGCCTTCTGTGTTACCTAAGATGTTTAATTAAGTTCCTTGTCACACTACATGGCTGTTTTCAGTCATAGCCTTCATTTACATGTTTTTAAAGGGGGACATGGGTTTTATTTTATGAAGGGGTTGATTTTAGTGTTTTTATTTGCTTTAGTGCTGTGAAAGGGCCATACCGCGGACCTAGGCCACCAGTCGCATAAGGTTGGTTGAGGCATTGAGCCATCCTATACAACTGGAGACTTAAGGGGGGAGGTATGTGGTATAGTTGGCCCACAGATGAACAGCCAGCCCATTTTTAAATAAATCATTGAATAGCCTGCTCGATCTCTGTGGGTGTACGTGCTAGTACAGCTGTGGGAGGTTGGTGAGGTAATTGAGGCAAAACGCACCTGCACGAGAGGGTGAGGTCTGTCTCAATTGCATTATCGCCTTACTGCAGTGCATCATTGAGGTACTGCGTCCACAGAGGCATATAAGGGAGAGCCAGCAAGAGATCAAAAAAAGGACAAAGGGAGGAAAAATAGACTAGCCAGGGATAGAGAAAGAAGAGCGAGAGACAGAGGTTAAATGGAGACGAGAGGGAAAGAGAGGGAGAGGTCCTGTGATGCAAGGAGTGACAGACAGGTGGTTGAGAGTGTACTTCAGGGCTGCAGGATCCTGATGAAAGGAGATCCTACTGAGCGATTGCCAGGGAGTAAGAGCGGTCCAACATGTAGTATCTCCTGCAGATGCTGAGGGATAGGCAGCGGGGGACGTAGACAGCTCAGCGTGGCACCCCAGGTTTGCCAATGGCTGGACAATGGGGACCATAGCCAGGATGTGAAGGTTGACTGCACCTGTTGGGTGGCGTCTCCTCTTTCTGCAAAGTCCGAATAGGATAAAGGGAGGAGGTGCCAGGTTTAAAAGGGCAGTATCTGGGGCTCAAAGTTTTGTAGATCATCTTGAGCTTTTAACCTCTGATTTTAATGGATAATTTTGCGATAGACAGTTAGACAGACACACATACACTATGGTCTGAATACACATCAGAATGACAAAAAGTGAAATAGAAAAAATGATGAGTTGGCAATTACAGTGAGGCATTATACAGACATATTGTCATTGGTATAAAGGAGCCCCAGTAGGGTTTCTTAACATACTTCTGCTGAATAATTCATTGGCTGAAAGTCCTCAATGCTAGGACACCATAGGCTCATCCACCTGTATACTTCTGAGTTTAACCCTTTACAGGGATGATTGGATGGAATTGAAAGCACTTGAGAATTGAAAAAGCATCCATCCATCCATCCATCGTCTCCCGCTTATCCGAGGTCGGGTCGCGGGGGCAGCAGCTTGAGCAGAGATGCCCAGACTTCCCTCTCCCCGGCCACTTCTTCTAGCTCTTCCGGGAGAATCCCAAGGCGTTCCCAGGCCAGTCGAGAGACATAGTCCCTCCAGCGTGTCCTGGGTCTTCCCCGGGGCCTCCTCCCGGTTGGACGTGCCTGGAACACCTCACCAGGGAGGCGTCCAGGAGGCATCCTGATCAGATGCCCGAGCCACCTCATCTGACTCCTCTCGATGCGGAGGAGCAGCGGCTCTACTCTGAGCCCCTCCCAGATGACTGAGCTTCTCACCCTATCTTTAAGGGAAAGCCCAGACACCCTGCGGAGGAAACTCATTTCAGCCGCTTGTATTCACGATCTCGTTCTTTCGGTCACTACCCATAGCTCATGACCATAGGTGAGGGTAGGAACATAGATCGACTGGTAAATTGAGAGCTTCGCCTTGCGGCTCAGCTCCTTTTTCACCACGACAGACCGATGCAACGCCCGCATTACTGCGGATGCCGCACCGATCCGCCTGTCGATCTCACGCTCCATTCTTCCCTCACTCGTGAACAAGACCCCGAGATACTTGAACTCCTCCACTTGGGGCAGGATCTCGCTACCAACCCTGAGAGGGCACTCCACCCTTTTCCGGCTGAGGACCATGGTCTCGGATTTGGAGGTGCTGATTCTCATCCCAGCCGCTTCACACTCGGCTGCGAACCGATCCAGAGAGAGCTGAAGATCACGGCCTGATGAAGCAAACAGGACAACATCGTCTGCAAAAAGCAGTGACCCAATCCTGAGCCCACCAAACCGGACCCCCTCAACACCCTGGCTGCGCCTAGAAATTCTGTCCATAAAAGTTATGAACAGAATCGGTGACAAAGGGCAGCCCTGGCGGAGTCCAACTCTCACTGGAAACGGGTTCGACTTACTGCCGGCAATGCGGACCAAGCTCTGGCACCGATCGTACAGGGACTGAACAGCCCTTATCAGGGGGGCCGGTACCCCATACTCTCGGAGTACCCCCCACAGGATTCCCCGAGGGACACGGTCGAATGCCTTTTCTAAGTCCACAAAACACATGTAGACTGGTTGGGCAAACTCCCATGCACCCTCCAGGACCCTGCTAAGGGTATAGAGCTGGTCCACTGTTCCGCGACCAGGACGAAAACCACACTGTTCCTCCTGAATCCAAGGCTCGACTATCCGACGGACCCTCCTCTCCAGGACCCCTGAATAGACTTTTCCAGGGAGGCTGAGGAGTGTGATCCCTCTGTAGTTGGAACACACCCTCCGATCCCCCTTCTTAAAGAGGGGGACCACCACCCCGGTCTGCCAATCCAGAGGCACTGTCCCTGATGTCCATGCGATGTTGCAGAGGCGTGTCAGCCAAGACAGTCCTACAACATCCAGAGCCTTGAGGAACTCCGGGCGTATCTCATCCACCCCCGGGGCCCTGCCACCAAGGAGTTTTTTGACCACCTCGGTGACCTCAGTCCCAGAGATGGGGGAGCCCACCTCTGAGTCCCCAGGCTCTGCTTCCTCATTGGAAGGCATGTTAATGGGATTGAGGAGGTCTTCGAAGTATTCCCCCCACCGACCCACAACGTCCCGAGTCGAGGTCAGCAGCGCACCATCCCCACCATATACAGTGTTGACACTGCACTGCTTCCCCTTCCTGAGACGCCGGATGGTGGACCAGAATCTCCTCGAAGCCGTCCGAAAGTCATTCTCCATGGCCTCCCCAAACTCCTCCCACGCCCGAGTTTTTGCCTCAGCAACCACCAAAGCCACATTCCGCTTGGCCTGCCGGTACCTATCAGCTGCCTCCGGGGTCCCACAGGACAAAAGGGTCCTGTAGGACTCCTTCTTCAGCTTGACGGCATCCTTCACCACCGGTGTCCACCAGTGAGTTCGGGGATTGCCGCCACGACAGGCACCGACCACCTTACGGCCACAGCTCCGGTCAGCTGCCTCAACAATAGAGGCACGGAACATGGCCCATTCGGACTCAATGTCCCCCACCTCCCTCGGGATGTGGTCGAAGTTCTGCCGGAGGTGGGAGTTGAAGCTACTTCTGACAGGGGGCTCTGCCAGACGTTCCCAGCAGACCCTAACAACACGTTTGGGCCTACCACGCCTGACCGGCATCCTCCCCCACCATCGAAGCCAACTCACCACCAGGTGGTGATCAGTTGACAGCTCCGCCCCTCTCTTCACCCGAGTGTCCAAGACATGTGGCCGCAAGTCCGATGACACGACCACAAAGTCGATCATCGAACTGAGGCCTAGGGTGTCCTGGTGCCAAGTGCACATATGAACACCCCTATGCTTGAACATGGTGTTCGTTATGGACAATCCGTGACGAGCACAGAAGTCCAATAACAAAACACCGCTCGGGTTCAGATCAGGGGGGCCATTCCTCCCAATCACGCCCTTCCAGGTCTCACTGTCATTGCCCACGTGAGCATTGAAGTCTCCCAGCAGAACGAGGGAGTCCCCAGAAGGTATGCCCTCTAGCACCCCCTCCAGGGACTCCAAAAAGGGTGGGTACTCCGAACTGCTGTTCGGTGCATACGCACAAACAACAGTTAGGACCCGTCCCCCCACCCGAAGGCGAAGGGAGGCTACCCTCTCGTCCACTGGGGTAAACCCCAATGTACAGGCTCCAAGTTGGGGGGCAATAAGTATACCCACACCTGCTCGGCGCCTCTCACCGGGGGCAACTCCAGAGTGGTAGAGAGTCCAGCCCCTCTCAAGGAGATTGGTTCCAGAGTCCAAGCTGTGCGTCGAGGTGAGTCCGACTATATCTAGCCGGAACCTCTCAACTTCGCACACTAGCTCAGGCTCCTTCCCCTTCAGAGAGGTGACATTCCACGTCCCAAGAGCCAGTTTCTGTAGCCGAGGATCGGACCGCCAAGGTCCCCGCCTTCGGCCACCACCCAACTCACACTGCACCCGACCTCCTTGGCCCCTCCCATAGGTGGTGAGCCCATGGGAAGGGGAACCCACGTTGCCTCTTCGGGCTGTGCCCGGCCGAGCCCCATGGGTGCAGGCCCGGCCACCAGGCGCTCGCCATCGAGCCCCACCTCCAGGCCTGGCTCCAGAGTGGGGCCCCGGTGACCCGCGTCCGGGCAAGGGAAAACGCCGTCCAAAATTGTTTTTCTTCATAGGAGGTTTGTTTAACCGCTCTTTGTCTCATCCCTCACCTAGGACCAGTTTGCCTTGGGTGGCCCTACCAGGGGCATAAAGCCCCGGACAACAGAGCTCCTAGGATCATTGGGGCACGCAAACCCCTCCACCACGATAAGGTGACGGTTAAAGCATAATCCTCAAAATGCTGCCAGCTTTGTCCAGTTAAGAAAAATCATTGTGGAACAGAATGATAAATGCATTCTCGACTCCAATTTTCATCTAATTGTCTAACTGTAGTGGGTCCAAGGAGGTCTACCATAAGATGACTCATATAGTCCAAAACCAGGCTGTCAGAGGTCTTCATGATGTGAGATGTAAGAGCAGTGGATTTTTTGAGTCCAGTCATTATGCCCAGTCCATTCCAGACATCCTTCATGTTATTCTAAGTGAGTTTGTTTCTATTTTAGTTTTGTGAGCTCCCATTCCTTTGCTCAGCTTTTCCTTCCTGTGCTTCCTTCAGAGTCTGTTTGTCCCTGGATTTGAATGCTCTCTTTTCTCTTTCAGAAGACTTTTTAGCTCCTTATAAATCCAGGACTTGATGTTTGGCAAGGAACACAATGTGTTTCAGGATACCAAAATGTCAACACAAAAGTTAATTTAGTCTGGAATTCAGTGACTAAGTCCCTCAGTATCATTCCTGTGTGACCAGTCATTCAAAGCCATTTCAGCCTTCAGGCTCCTCTTTCTTGCTAACCTGGTGGTAAGAGGTTGCCCTCTAATAACAAGCTTGAGGCTGGAAACAAGATGAGATCTGCCTAATGGTGGCAGAGGTTTACACTTAAAGGCATCTTTAACATTTGAATAGAGCAGGTCCAGCTAGTTATTTCCTTGAGTGTAACATGATGCAAACTGATGTAATTTGTTGTTGTTCCTTCCAAAGCCACCACATATTATTGCTGCAGGGTTAGAATGAGGCATCATTAAAGTGTTAATGAATCATTTGCTGAGTCCCCATTTGCAGTGGGAGGAATTAACTATAATGATTTAACTTATTGGCTTAGGCAAATAACTTGAACAAACTTTGATATCAAGAATTTCAATATCTCAATTACAAACTGTAGTTTTAACTGTGTTATGCACCCATATACTGTATTCTTCATTTACATAGATTACCAGTCTTTTTCCCGTCTTTTTTCCACTTCACACAAGGACTCTGTCTGCTCAAATAAGATGAAATCCGTCCAGCATTAAAATGGTGTTGGGTATATATATATATATATCAGTACTGGGACCTCTACTGTTTTCACTTTACATGCTTCCACTGGGATCTATCATTAGGAAACATAATGTTAATTTTCACTCGTATGCAGATGACACCCAGTTATACCTTTCATTTAAATCAGATGAAGTTTCTCCGATGTTGTCTTTAATTAGTTGTGTTAGTGAATTAAAGGAGTGGATGAATGAGAACTACTTGTCTTTAAATACAGATAAACCAGAGATGTTAATTGTTGGAGGGAATGACGCTGATCATGACAATATTTTGTCATCATTTAACTCAGTTAGAATCCCAATTAATTTTACTGAATCAGCCCACAATCTAGGAGTTATCTTTGACTCTAGCATATCATTTAAAGCGCATATTACAAAGTTGTCCAAAACATGTTTCTTCCATCTTAAAAATGTTAGGAAATTAAGGCGCTTTCTAAATAAACAGGATTCTGAGAAATTAATTCATGCATTTATCTCTAGTAGGATTGACTACTGCAATGCAGTGTTCACTGGATGTTCAAACTGTTCTTTATACAGCCTCCAGTTAATCCAAAATGCGGCTGCAAGAATTATTACAAGAACAAGAAAATACGAACACATAACTCAAGTTCTTAAATCCTTACACTGGCTCCCGGTTAAGTTTAGGGCAGATTTCAAAATACTTCTTTTAACATATAAAGCATTAAATGGCCGAGGTCCAGCTTACTTGTCTGAACTTATCATGACTTACAAACCAGAGCACACATTAAGATCTCAAGATGCTGGTCTGCTTATGGTTCCAAGGATTAATAAAATAGCAATGGGAGGTCGAACTTTTAGTTACAGGGTCCCTAAACTGTGGAATGGTCTGCCTGCTACTATAAGAGATGACCCTTCGGTCTCAGCTTTTAAATCCCGGCTGAAGACTCACTACTTCAGTTTAGTATATCCTGACTAGAGCTGCTGATTAACTGTACAGACTGCATCTCTGTTGTTAGTCATTAGCACTAAAACATAAGTAACATGATAGTTAGAATTGGATACTAACCCTCACCTATTCTGTTTCTCTTCTCGGTACTCAAATGTGGCACTTGGTGCCACGGCCCACTGCCAAGTTGTTTTGCCTGCCTAAGGTAAAGTCATCCCTGATGGAGGATCGCAGGAATCATGAGAAAGAGGGGTCCTTTCATCGGATTGGCTGGCCCAACACTGCTTCAGCCGTGGAATGGCCAAATGGGGGAGGCAGCTTGATGGATGAGGTCTACAGGAGTCTAAAATTATCTAAATCGTATTATGTGATATCATCTACTGTTAAATTCTGCTCCGTACTTCTAAAACATTTTTAATTTTTTATTGAGGTTCTGTTCTGTGTATTGTATTGACCCCCTTCTTTTGACACCCACTGCACGCCCACCCTACCTGGAAAGGGGTCTCTCTTTGAACTGCCTTTCCCAAGGTTTCTTCCATTTTTTCCCTACTAGGTTTTTTTTGGGAGTTTTTCCTTGTCTTCTTAGAGAGTCAAGGCTGGGGGGCTGTCAAGAGGCAGGGCCTGTTAAAGCCCATTGCGGCACTTCCTGTGTGATTTTGGGCTATACAAAAATAAACTGTATTGTATTGTATATCAGGTTTAAGCCAGCTCTCTGTAAAACACAAAATGCCACTGAACTTGAATGCACTGTGACCTGCTACAACACTTACTGGGCTCAGTCCACTTGGCAATGATACCCAAGTGGACAGTTAATCTCTTATTTGATACCACTCGAACTTTGCCCATTACAATGAATGGCAGACCAGTTCTGAATCTTTTTTGCTTTGGTTTTATTCTCATGCCAGTACATCGTCAACTCCATCTTCAGACAAACAACTCTCGCAGAATAGTGAAACTAAGCTGCTTAGGCGTTCATGATCACACCACAAGTATCTCCTTTTTAATGTTTCTTACACTTGCAGCTGTTACAGACATAAGGTAGCCTCCTGGTCCTCTTTGTGACCCCTCAGAAACTGAAATTCAAATTAATCCAGATAAATGTGATTCCCAAAAGTGAATGCTACAGCTTGAGAACCAAAAGTACCATGATGCTCACTGTGGTAGTACCTTAAGGAGTATGGTGGTCAGCTGCATTTAGTAAAAGGCACCTGTGAACTAAAATACCAATAGAAACACAATTCTGTAATGTTGGACTTTCACTTTGTGGACACAACTAGGCTTGTGCAGTCTGTGCCAGTACTAAAGATCAAAACAGATAGGAAAAACTCAACAGTTCTCTAATATTTTCACAGAAACTGGTCTCTGTCCAAGAGAGTGCACAGTTCACCTTGATATAACATCAATTTCTGTGGTTTACATTCCCAGAAAGATTTATAATGCTGTTAGCAGCCAACTTAAAGAATAACCAGACAGCATGGAAAAAATGGGCAACATTGCCAAGTGGACTGAGCCAAGTAAGTGGGTCATTGTACTTGTTGTGAAAAAGCATCAGACAGATAAACTGAGAGTATGTCTTGATCCATGCAACCTGAATAAGACAGTCAAGCATCCTCACTTACCCTATGCCAACATTTGAAGACACTGACATAACCTGAGAAGGAGCTGTTTGCCATTGTCTTTGGACGCAGATGTTTTTACCATTACATATACAGTCAATGAAATCAAACCATAAGCTAGTGGGGTTAATAATCTAAAGCCACTATGGAAAGACATACCTGCAGCAGACACACTGTCCAGGAAATCCCTGAGAGATGAAAATCATTCAGGAGGTTTGGCCAGAGGAAAGGCAGAAATGTCAACAAAACATTTTAAAATCACTCAGATGAGTTTTATCACTAAAGGGAGAAGACGGCTGTTCCTCACTTCAATATCCTTAAGTGAGGAAATGCATCCATACTGACCATATGTTGATGGAGAAAAGTAACAAGAGAGCTTGTGATATCTTACTCTGACCAGGGCACCACTTACCTTGAACATTATGAGCTGATGATTGCAAAACAAATTCTGACAGACTTTGAAAGACTGCAGTTATTGTTGTAACTCATGCAATAGACAAAATGTCATTGTCACAAAGAATTGTTGCAGCAAGGATACAATGCTAGACAACTTCTGCTTCTGTAATCAAGATTCCAAAAGCTAACTTTGCCAGATCCAGAATTATGGAATGCATCATTTCAGATAATGCTCCACAGTACAGTGCAGAGGACTTCAGAGTCTTTCCATGAGCCTGAGACTTCCAGCATGTAATAAAAAATCATCATTATCCACACAGCAATGGCCTTGCCAAGAAAGCTGTGCAGATAATCAAATCAACAGTCTGTCAGAGTACAAAAATACACCCCTAGATAATTTTAAATCATCAGCATGGAAACCAGAAATGGTTGTCCAACAAGGTGAAAGAAATAGGTCCTACTACATTCATAGACCTGGAGGCCAAGTATTCCATCAAAACCATCATTACTTCCTTGCCACTAAAGAGAAGGTGAACATTCTGCATGATGTGAAGATTCCTTTGCAGTGTACAGGGTAGCTTTGTGCAAAACTTCATCACTGCAGCCATCTCCTGGGACGCAAACACCAACCCCTGCCACAGAAGATGTGAAAATGATAACTGTTCCTTATACCACACAAAATCAGGATGTGGTGTTAAGATTTATAAATGCAAAGGTGTAGGTGTATCGATACTCTGTGATGGAAAACAGTAAACCTGAAGGGTTAGATTTTATTTAAAAAACATACTATTGAGGTGCAATTTATTTAGTGAATATCTGTTATTTACAATTACACCACATATGAAGACAAATATACATTATATATGTTTTAGATAGCAGTGTTACTGTGTTACCAATGTCTGTTATTTAAAATTACAGCACATATGAAGACAAATATATATTATATGTTTTATATACAGGTAGTGTTACTGCGTTACCAATGTCTGTTTCTGTAGAGAGCTTATAGCTGATATTGGAGTGAGCCGTCTTAAACATGCTGTGTTACAGAAGCAGTCCTGACTGTGGCAATTAGTGTGTAGATGATTGGCTTGACAGGTTTTGTGGGATGTTGGGATAGGATATATGAAAGAGATTAAACAGTACAAGTCATGGACCATCCTGTTGTTCTGAGTCTTATTTAATTGAGAAAATAAAACAACAGAACATATAACAGACAGTGTTTTTGGGCCAACTGCTATACTGTAAAGGTATTGAATATTCAGTATACAGAAGTGACAATGAAATGCAGTCTGTGAATTATTTTAATGAACTCTTCAAAGTGAATTGCCCCTCCCTCCAGTCTATGAAATCACAAAATCCCACTATCCCCTTCTTTTTAGTAAATATGTAGCTCCTTAACCCCCTTTATACACACACACACACCCACACACACATACATACATTAAGATATCTTCTTATATAATACTAGGGGGCTTCGCTCGCCAACCCCCGTATTTGGTTTTCCGGATACACACTTTTAAGATTTTTTTTCCTTTGAATTATTGCTATTTCATTAGTTTCACTTTTATTTCAGAACCTCTGTAAAAACAATATTTGTAATCTTGCGAGTCCCAATATGCTCAATCTTTTTAATGAGGTCAGGATAGGTTTCTCTGTTTGGAATTTCAGCATAGATAAAACGATCTACATCATCAGCAGTTAATAATTTTTTTTTTACAAAGTAAAAAAGTAAGTAGAGTTCTGCATTGGACTCCTGTCTGTAAAGTCGTGCTATTTTCCTCTCACAGTTCCAAAAGTACATGGGGTTACCAAGGTGATACCCCAGCTTTTGTCTAGGTTTTTGTACAAGGGCTAGACAGAACGTTTTTGACTCCTGGGGTAAATTTAGGTTTTTAAATAAGCAGACAGATAAATATATAAACATTAACAAAGTAACCAATAAATGCATGTGCAGTAAACTCCATTTTTGAAATTCTCAAGATTCTTTATTTGTCACATGCATAGTTATACAGGACAACACGCAGTGAAATTCATCCTGATCCGCTTATCAAAAACTGTGCAAAGTTAGAAGAATATCAGTTAGATTAACAAAAAGTCATGGATTGAAAGATAACAGTATAGTAGAACATAATAAATAAGTAAAATTATGTGAATAAAGTAGAATTAAGTGTTAAGGTGCAATAGTGTAGTAATTATTGTGCAAAACCAAAGTTAGACTGGTGCATAGTTAAATGAGGCAGTTTGTTTGTTTGCGCTACTGCGATCTTTACTTTTTTATATTTTCTAATTTTCCTACTTTCATATCCTTTAACTGTCTCCACATGTGTATAGCGCCAAAGTTTTTTTTTTTTTTTTTTTTTTTGAGCCTTTCTAATTTCCCTGGTTTCATAGTCTCTAACCTGCTCTGCATGTGTTTAGCGCCAACGTTTGTAAACGTCTTTATGAAGTTCTACTTTGTCTTTTACTCACTGTCATTTAATTCTGAGCCGGATTGGACGTGCTTTTTTTTCAGTTCCACTTGTTCTGGGCTGATAATTACTTTCCTTATTTTCTGAATTTGCACCTCGATTATTCTGTTTTGCTAATTTTTCTGTCCAACGCATTTGAGTCTCTTTTCTCCGTGCTGCTTTCTTCTTCGCTTATATGTCGACATTTAATTTATAACGTACTGTCCTTATACGCTTTATATGCGCTGAGAGCCCTGGATCTATGTGTGCTCAAATCCTTCACAAGACTGAATGTTTTGCTGTCTATTGTCCTATTTGATAGATTGTAAGTAGGGTGTGTCTTTGGTCTCGTGGGTCTTTAAAATGTCTCCCAAGAAGATCACGTATCGTAGACTTGCTTTTTGCTTTCCAGGACAGGATTTCTTTTTATAATAGATAGATGATACCGTGGCTGTCTGTATGTCTGTCCAGGATTTTAAATCACCTGTAGGTCTCAAACCGTTTGAACTACTGACCTGAAATTTGGCCCACATATACTACGTGACGTCTACTATCCGCTTTCGGGGTGATGATTGACCTCCAAGGTTATTCCTCTTTTTATTTTTACTTTTTTTTTATTGTAGAAGCAACTCTCAGCAGCGGCCAGCAGGCGGCCGTGTGGCGCATACGTACAGGCACCATTCTCATTCCCTACCACCTTCAGCGTCACTTCCCCTACCTCTTCATATCTTAAATCATTCTTGAGGCAGATTGAAGACTTAAGTGCCAGCTTAAGTGAAAAATTAAAGGAAACGTACTAAGTAATTGCAACACAAACACTGACTTAAACAGTTTAAACACGTACAGTTGCAGACGAAAGAAGAAAAGAAACGGGCGACTAGGGTGGAGAAAAGAAGAGCTGCCCATGGAATCATGAAAACTATGAATTTTAAGTCAAATTTATTCACTGCACATTATCATGCAGTGCACCATTACTGGTATTGAATAGTTTCAAAACATTTTAATCCAAGAGTCTATACTGCCCACCCCAGCAGCATTGGATGCAAAACAGATATCTAATCTAAATTGGGATGATTGTGTGATTCATTCCACTGCCCACAAAAACTGGTGTCTCCATTTAACCTACAGTGCAAATGTTTCGAAGGAAACCCTACGTGTGCATGGCAATATAAAATTGGTGATGTTCTTCTAGAAAAGCAAGTGACTTAGGACTTAATAACTGACACTGTCTTTCCCACTTTAGTCCAACATCTACACAAAATAAGCTGGTGAAAAGTACCTGTTCCTATTATCAGTTTTCTCATTCCTCCTTGTTCCTTCAGGTTTTCCTCATTTATGCAACTGTGAATAACATGGTTCACTTCACTTGACTGAAGTATCTGGATAAGTAAGGTGACTCCCTAGGTAGATATGTCTTTAGCATTCAAAGTAGCGTTGCATAGTTTTTGTTTCAATATGTATTGGGTGATTGGGGGAATATCATATTCATTTTGAAGTTTGATTAAGCTGTAGATGATTCACATGGCAGTTTTTTCAGTGTGGGTGTCGGTTATTAGCACCCCACTCACTAAGCTTTTATTTTGAAATCTGTATTGAGTTACTACTCTAATAAGAAAATGTTCTGACCTAAAACTAGACCATGATTTTCTCGTGATTACTTTCAGTTTATAGGCTTTTGGGAACAATTGTGTGCCAATATGAACTCCATGTTGTGACACTGAGTAGGTTTTTCATTTCTTATATAATGACTTTAGCTTCTTCAAGTACGGCACTCCAGTACTGCATTTTGTTAACAGGGAAGTGGAGAGCTCAATTAAGATTAGCAGTTTCTTCTTTTCACTCTTTGCAAAGTTGTTTATTATGACCTTCTTCTTCTGAGCTCCTGTTGCTCACTTTCTGAATCTTGGTGTCCTTCCCACACTACCAGAATCCCATTTCAAGAAAGTACAGTAACTTGGTGTCATTCCAGCTTTAAATTTCAAATTCATACCCTCAAAACATATTTCAGAATTTTGAGGTCCTATATACGAGCCTAGTTATGTTATCGTTTTCATACTTATTATAAACTTCTGAAAAAAATTAATCATCCTCCAGGAACTGCCTGCATACTCTCGCCATATGAGGCCGAGCATTGTTGTGCACCAGGAGGAACCCAGGACCCACTGCACTAGCATAGGGTCTGACAATGGGTCCAAGGATTTCATCCCGATACCTAATGGCCGTCAAGGTGCCGTTGTCTGGCCTGTAAAGGTCTGCGCGTCCCTCCATGGATGTTCCTCCCCAGACCATCACTGACCCACCACCAAACTGGTCATGCTGAATGATGTTACAGGCAGCATAATGTTCTCCACGGCTTCTCCAGACCCTTTCACGTCTGTCACTTGTGCTTAGGGTGAACCTGCTCTCATCTGTGAAAAGCACAGGGCATCAGTGGTGGACCTGCCAATTATAGTATTCTATGGCAAATGCTAATCGAGCTCCAGGGTGCCGGGCAGTGAGCACAGGGCCCACTAGAGGACGTCAGGCCCACAGGCCACCCTCATGAAGTCTGTTTTTGATTGTTTGGTCAGAGACATTCACACCAGTGTCCTACTGGAGATAATTTTGTAGGGCTGTGGCAGTGCTCATCCTGTTCCTCCTTGCCCAAAGGAGCAGATACCAGTCCTGCTGATGGGTTAAGGATCTTCTACGGCCCTGTACAGCTCTCCTAGAGTAACTACCTGTCTCCTGGAGTCTCCTCCATGCCATTGAGACTGTGCTGGGAGACGCAGCAAAGCTTCTGGCAATGGCACGTATTGATGTGCCATCCTGGAGAAGTTGGACTACCTGTGCAACCTCTTTAGGGTCCTGGTATCGCCTCATGCTACCAGTAGTGACACTGACCTAGTAAAAAAACAGTCAGAAAAGGCGAGGAGGGAAAAATGTCAGTGGCCTCATCTGTTAAACTATTCCTGTTTTGGGGGTCGTCTCAATGTTGCCCCTCTAGTGCACCTGTTCAGTTCATTAACACCAAAGCAGCTGAAACTGATTAACAACTTCCTCTGCTGCTGAACTGACCAGATCAATATCCCAGAAATTTCATTGACTTGATGCTATACTCTGATTAAAAAGTGTTCCTTTAATTTCTTGAACAGTCTATATTATATATTATATATCACTACTTTCATACTTTATCTCCATCTTTAGAAAACTGTGCCGTCAAGAATTTATTCCTACTTAATGTTGCTGGAATAAGATTTACCTCTTTATGACTATGTAATAAAATAAACAAATATAGAAAATGGATTAAAAAAGTCTGAGCAATTTGCTTGCTAATAGCAATATATTCAAACCCCTTGTAAGTTTGTTTCTTTTCAACAGTTATTCGATAGATATTTGTCACTAGAGTATTCAAATTTGTAAATGGTGTGACATATGTCTCACGAGTTTCAGAATTGTGTCTTTCACTCCATTTTTATATCAGGAGAAATTAAATTTTTAGGCACATATTTAGAAAGATTTTCATTCTTTTCAGCAAGCTGTTAAAGAATTTTTGCACACTTGCCAATCACAGAGCCTCTTAGTTAGGCAAAAGTGAGTTTGATGCTTAGTGATTGCTCTCAGACATGATGTGCCATACTATAAATCATCTGCTGCTTACAGAGAATTGTCTCCCCCAAACAAAAACAACATTGACGTTGCAGCCAGTAATCATTAATATCATTATTATTGTTTTTCCTGTAGGGTAAACTATAAAAAATATTTTTATCATCTGCTGTGTTTTACTTTTTTAAAAACGATGAATTCATCAGGGTTTTGTTATGAGATAATACCTCTATGGTACAGTTTCTAAAGTCTATTTTGTACATAATGAATTATAGTTATTGAAAACTCTGGATTTTTTACCCCACTCAGTTTGTCCTTGAAATACAGACTGTTTTGCCAGTTATTGCAGAACAAATGAAATGCATGTATGTAACACAAATTACCCTGATGAATTTACTGACCTTGTCTATAAATTGGAGTCAATTGCTTAGGTTATGTGAGATGGTGTGCAAGAAATCCTCATGCATCAGCTTTACCAGTGAGGAATCCAAATGAATTTATACAGGTTGCTTTAGTATTTGTTGCATAAACGACTCTTTTTATATTCATATTAGCATTATGTTTAAAAAGTTGAAAGCTACCACCACACATATAACTCCATTTGCAATATCATGACTATGCATTAGATTGAACACATTTTTAATGCTGAATAGGGCTAAAGCTATTTTATGTTAATTGGGAAACATTTTTGATACTTCTGGGTAGTGCATTAATGGAGCTTTAATACATCTATGTATCAATCCATCTTCTGAAGCTGCTAAATCCATTTTGTAGAATCAAAGCAGGGACTAACTCTGGATTACCCTATCATGCACAGCTTTCAAATGTGGGAGGAAGCCAGAGTAGCCAATGCAGTCAAATGCTAATTCCAAACAGACATTGACCAAGGTTACTAGATTAGATTCAATTAGATTAGATAAACTTTACTAATCCCATGGGAAAATTCAAAGGCATCTAGCAGCAGAAACATAAAGAAACAATAAATCAGACTCACATGATAGATAATACAGCCATTTAATCAATCAATCAATAAATAAATACTATCTTAACGAGTACATTGTGTGGAAGCACTGAATTGCCTGAAGATATCTGGAAGGTTGTCAGATTGAATCCCCATTACTGCCAAAAGAGATCCTACTCTGCTTTGCCCTTGAGCAAGGCCCTCAACTTGCACTTGCTCCAGGGGCGCTTTACAATGGTTGACCCTGCGCTCTGACCCCAAGTGGTATGCAAAAAAAAATTCCTAATACAAAAAATTGTATTAGGTGAAATAAGGAACAAAAACAAAAAACAAAAAATGGAAAGACGCTCAGATGCACTTCTTAGCATAATGTGGTAGAATGAGCCTGTGGCTAAAAGTGATCCAAGAGAGCACCTCCTGGAGGGGATGGAGAGGATCCTTCATGATGGTATCCAGTTTTGTCATCATCCTGTTTGCAGGTTGCTTTCCCTGCACCACAAGACAAAGTCTTCCACAACGTTCCTGTTTTCTGAATCATCTTCATTATTAATGCAGTCTACGATGGACGAGTCATTTGAAAATTTATATGGAGGACAAGTGTGTTGTGTAGAGGGTAAACAGGGGGGGAGACAGGACAATTTCCAGAGGAGCTCCAGTATTACACACCACCATTTCTGACCTGTATTACACAGCACCATTTCTGATACACAGTCCCTCAGCCTCACAAATTGTTGTCTGTTGGTTAGGTAATCCATGATGCATGAGATTGTGGGAGAATCAGTATTTAAAGCTGTGAGCTTTTTGCCCAGTTGAAGAGGCAGAATGGTGTTACAACCATTGGAAAATTCAAAGAACATTATCCTGACTGTGGTACCAGATTTGTTCAGTTGGGAGTAGGCTCTGTGGAGCATGCACTTGAGAGAATCCTCCATACCTATACAGTATGTGCCTGATCGGCAGCCTGCTTGTAGCCAGTAATAGTCCTCATCCCATTCCACACTTTCTTCTTGTTGTTTTATTGTACATTTTTCTCTCTTTAGTGGGCTTTCCCCTCACTGAGCTGCTTCTTTAGTTCTGATTTCACCCACTTGATTTCATCCAGGATTGAAGGCCCTCTTCTTCATATTCATTAGTGCTTTCAGTTCTTTTTGTGAGGTAGCAGTGCTATGCAGCTTGCTTGATTTCTATCCATTATGTGGAGCCAATGGTAACATAACAATATTAGGCATTATATTAGCATAACTCAACCAACCAGAGTTCTTTGGATAAAATCTCTATCTCGAATATATGGGATACCTTTGTTGAAGTCTTAGCAAAAGAAAAAATAGCAGTAAATTGGTTTTTAACCAGATTAAGTATGCCAGACCTTAGTTTCTTCAAGTTATGTAATTTAAAACCAATTCTTTTGCTTATTTTATATTTGGTAGCAAAGCAGCCCATGCTTCAATATCTGAATATGATCTTCTTTTCATTTCCATAGATCCATTTTAGATGAGACCTTGACAGAATTCCTTCCTGCTTTAATGCTGGAAGTGAACTATTCCACCATTTCACACTGTCCATCATTCACAGGCCAGTCAGAATCTCTTAGACCTCTGGTTTACTTCAGTGACATATCCTTCTCAGACACATCTAATCCTTTCCCTTATGATTTTCTGTTCACTCTTGCCTCATATCTCATGGGGAAATGGGATGAACTATGACAAAACTTCTGCTGTAGACACCTTCTGAAGGTCATAATGACACTGTTATTACTGATTGCTAGTAGCCTGCATCATCATACAAAAGACACAAACTCAGTAAAAGGTTTGCTTCTCTTACTGCTATTTGTAAAACTCATTTTAGTTATGTGCATTGGTGTTGGTTCTGTGAAATGGAATCACAAGAGCACTGGATCACAGAGAAACAACCACTTCTTGCAATTCAGAATGATAACAGTGTTCAGTGGGTTTCAGAAGCACAATCCATAACAAGAATGTATAGAGGAAAACTTCAAAGAATTTGAAAAACGTGCTTAGGGTAAAATACTTTGTAGAAAAAAAAATAAAAATTCAAACGTAGGTTTGAGAAAAGAAAGAATGAAGCAGAAAAAATTGAGGACGTAAATGTGGCACTTAAAGGATCTTCTGAAAGGAATATCAAAAAACTAGGTGCAAAGAAGAAAAGAAAATGGATACATGATCCTGACAACAAGGATGCTAGTGAGACACCAGAAGATACCAATACCATTAATAACAATACAGGTGAGTTGTGATTTATATAGGAGTAGGGGTTAGGAGTAAGGGTCATGCTGTATATATAGGAGACACAAACATGGTGAAGCAGGGTGTGTGGCCTCCTAAAACTCCTACAATGCAGGCCAGGACCTTCATCAGCCTGCCCTGGATTGGCCTAACCCCAGACAAATATACCTGACCACCACAGGTAGATTTTGGCTTGCACAGGCCTAAAATGGGCCCTGGCTTGAAAATAAAAAAACTTCCAAAATTGACCAAAATGTCCCACTAGGCAGAGAAATTGTATATCCTGTGCTTAGATGAGACAAGTTCCAACCACAATTTTTATAAAAGAAGAATTTTTGTATACAATAAAAAGGAACCAAAATGGTTCCAAATGGTTATAAAAAGGAACTTTCCTAAAAGAGCAATTCAAGAGCAATTTGCTATCCAAGAAGAGACGTGAAAGATTAAAACACTAGCACTCACAATAAACTCTGACAAATTCAATAAACCACTGTTGGGATTGTCTCTCTGACTTCAATATAAAAGCAGAGGGAGGATCCAAAAGCAGTGACACCAGTGTGGTCATGCCTCTTGGGGTTCCATCCACAAAACACAAAGGATAGTGGAACATTTAAAGATACTGCATATTAATAATAAACAATAAATAAACACTATAGTATTAACATGAAAAATACTCAAAACACAATAATAAAAAAGAAAATAAACAAGCCAGAGCATAGACCCTGTATTTAACACAAGTACTGTAGCTGTTTTATCACCTCATAGCTACTGGCTGCTTCCACCACTCCACATAAGAAGCCCACAGCACTCAACCACACTAATTCTCCCAATTTCAAGCTCACCGCTACAGACAGCTATACCAAGAACTGTGTTATCATCATGATGCTGGTTCCTGGAGCTAACAGAGCGGCAACACAAAACATTCTGCCTCAGTGGATATAAATCAAATGTGCATATGTCTTTGAAAGCACTGAAGTGGTCCCATTTCAAGTTTGCTGTTAGCTAGGATAAGTCTGAGCACCCCAACCTTGAATACAATTAAGTGGAATTATTTTATCTTTTATTAAATTATTCTGATAATGATTCCATAATCATTACCAGCCTTCGTTTCCCTGCTAAATTTTACAGTTATTTGTTCATCAAGCCGTCAGACTGTTATAACTCAAAAGTTCCTTCTTTCCCATTGTTATAGAGCCTCATTAGTCTTTCCATGAACCCTTGACATTCCTATAATTACTAAACTTGTACTAGGTGATGATAGCATAGTGCTATAATAATTAACTTGTCTGTCTGTCCCACAGTTCCAGACATCAGGATTCAAATCCCAGCCTGGTTATTCTCGTTCTGAAGTTTGCATGTTTGTATCCAGCAGGGGGCGCTAGCTCCCTTGTTGGAATAAGTTCTTTTGTAATTGTGGCATGTTACATAACCTAAAACTATATAGATATAATATAAAAAGGTGATACCCCTCCCTTAGTGATACAGAGGTAAGAAATCACAAAGGAGAAATAACTTAGCTTTCTTTAATGATGGTTTACGCTGCATAATATACGAGGAAGCCATGACAAAAGCAAGATGTATAGAGTCTGCCATTTTCGTTGCTGCGTTGGAAGGTTTTTGAGGATCGGATGACATTATCTCCCATCCGTCTGACAGCTTCAAAGGTGTGCCGGGCAATGTTCCAAGGCTTTATACTCTTTCTTCATGTGCAGGCCCCCACTTTGATGAATCATGCCATTCCCAAACAAGGCACAGAGGATACAGTTTCATGCTGACTTTGACACACAGAAATGCCCATTTCGCAGTTGTCCCTGTCTTGTCTTCTAATTTTTGCCTAGCAGTTCTTATGTGGTGAACTCCTGTGTGCTAAATCTGGCCTCGTGTTAGCTATACATGTGAATAGAAAGAAAAGTGGATTTATAAAATATTTTTGCACAGAGCACAGTGACATATTAAACTTATGTACTTACTAGAATGTTGTCCCACTTTCTATGCAAGGTTTTCTTTGGATACTTCAGTTTCCTCCAACCTTCCAAAGATTTTCAAGTTATATTGCTTGTTAATTCTATATCGGTACAGTATGTGCAAGTGTGAAGATGTGCATAAGTGTGCAAAAGACCACTATCCAGTTTTGAGTTAGTTCATGCCTTGCCCCCAAAACTGCCACTATGTAACCATTTGCAGAATTGTAATGGCTTGTAATTGGGGCTGAAAAATGAATGAATAAATTAATATTTATGGCACTGTGTAATACAATAATTGGTATTTGACAATGAATGAACGACTTGGGGTGTACCAAAGGTAACGTTGAAATTTGTTTTTTTAATTTTGAATTTCAGTTTTGACTTTCAATACAGAAAAATCAAATCTGCAGTAGAGCTGTGAAATCATTCAAAAATGCATAAAAATAATATATTTAGCCTAAATATGTTGGGTGTTGCATGTACAATTGTACTGTTCGTTCTATGTTATATCTCTTATTATTAACATTTTTTGCATTACATGTTTTTGACTGGTGATGGTGAATGAATAACAATATATGACACTAAACTAAAGTCATTTTCTCGTTTTCCACCTTACCATTTACAGTAAAAATGGAATACATGACAGGAGTAATTTTTCATTACATCTTTGTTTTCAGAAGCAGCGGAAGATGCACCTAAAACACATTAAGCGCATTTTGGTTGAGGTAGTTAAATGACTGTTGGTGGAACTAAATGGGCTTTTAAAAATTGTGACTTTAAAGCCTTTATAAAAAAAAGGAACATCAAACATGTGGTACTGTGGTAATGTATGTATATTAAAATGTTGAATATCTAGAAATGCATGATGAAGAAATATGAGTTACTTTGTCTCACATTTGACCTAACATCAAAGAAATTTGTGAAACTAACCAGTCATATCAGAGTCACTTAATAAAACAAAACTTTCATTAAAAGAATTGTTTGTAATTGTAAACATGGATTTTTTTTCCCTAAAATTTAGCTATGTTTATTATTCTGGTGAGTTGCCATAGAAAAATGTTTAGAAATCACTGACCTGAGTTATTGTGTTGTTGTGTTCATTATATAAAGTCTGTTGTTAATGCTGGTACCAAACTGTTAATGTAGTAATAAATTCTCTTGTCATCTAGTACCCAAAATACACATGTAACCAGAAAGTTTGGGTGCCAAAAAAACAGCCAGCTGCCACTCATAAAACAGACGACTTTTAAATTAGTGTCATAACCAATGAGCAGAGAATTATACTTAATTCTCAAAAACGATAAATTCATTTTCATGTTTAGAATTTGCAGTTTCTCACAGGTAATGTACATTTCAGAGGCTACCTATTCTTCAACCCAAAAATACCCAAAGGCAAGGTTCGAGGATCTTATGTGTTACAATTTTCTTTATGTAAGGCTGTTTGTATGTAGTCCCTATATATTTCCCTCTCTTTAATATTGCTTGAAAACATTGCCCTTGAAGTCACACTCCTTATAACCTTCACTTTAAAGCTTCTGTAATCAGTCTTTATCCTCAAACAATGCATCTAAGCTATATCTGCACTTTCTCTCTTCATCTACGAGACTATTCATTTGTTTTATTGTCTTGCTGCCTGATTCCCCACTTGTATTCCTGGATCATTTCCAACAACTCTAAGCTAATTATTTTCATTCTAAGTCAAAATCCATGTCTGTAAACTGTATAATCTTATGCCCCACACTGATGTCTTAATGATTTCATGATCTCCCTCTTCATATGCTTTGATAATAGCTAGCTTTATTCTCTTGTTGGATGTATCTTTGGACATCACCGTTCTGGCCTTAATTTTAATGTTCCATTGTCTGGTAATGTTTGAATGAACTGTGCTTTTCTTAGTCTAAATTAATGTGTATTTCGAAACATTTTCCTTCTATAGTTCACATATATTTAAGTTTTCAAGAGCGCTGAACATTCTTTAAGTTTTCCATGGTCCTTTTAAGCATTCCACATTCAGTGTTCAATTCTCTCTTTCAAATTGCCTTTTTATGATACAGCTTTTAAGTAGAACAAAAATACAATATAAATAATTCAAAAGCATAGTTACATGAAAGATAAATCGGTTCCTAAGGTCATTATTATCACATGTACTGTGTATGGTGAAATTCACCGGGCACCATCATACTTATGTAAGTTTAACACCTTTACCTCAAAACCTTTGTCCCCCTTCTCAAAAAATCTCAGAACAAATAAAATAAATTTATTTTTTCAGAGGTTATTTTTATTTAGAGAACATATTGATACACCACTGCTTACATTTATATTGCTATGTACTCATGTAAATTTTAATTTAGTTTTTCTATTGCATTATAAATAACACATGCCTTATTGGAGAACTCAAATATGTTTCCTCTTATGCAGTGTGAATTGTTTACTTAACACCATTTTTGTATCTGTACATAACCCTTAAAGTAAAATTATGTACCAATCAGTATTCATCTGTTTTATTTTGATTGGTTCAAGCTGCCTTTGCTGTTCACCACAAACGCAGGTCAAAGCTTTGTTCCAGAAACACCTTTTTTTCATTACATTATGTTTTATCACCAGTTGCTGGATATTTCCTTAATCCATGCAAATATTAGAGTACAGACTCGTGTATCAGTTGTGCTTTGTTTGGTCAGATTTATGTATGCCTTCTGTCTTACAGATATTTGTGATAGGATGACTTACTTATTTGGTAAAGGGTTGCCATGGAAAAATAAAGCATAAAATGGGTGCAAGGTAATCAATGGTGCTGCTGGAGAATACTATTTCTTTGTTATATGCCTACTATTAATCTCAATAAAACTGTTACAGAGAAGTAACGTTTGTTGGTGACTGGATCTTTTTAACATACAGTACATAAGGTAGAAGAAGAGCAAAAGATAGAAGGTTTTATAAGATTGCCTCTTACCGCAAAAGTCTTGGATGAAATGAGCTTCTTATTGTCACAGCTTTCTAGCAGATACCAGTGTTGCAAATCTGTGCCCATTAACACCTAATACAAGCTTCTAAAGAGTATTCAGATGTTTTCATGCCAGCTTGTTTCTGCTCCAGGAGTGTTTCTTACTATAGCTTTCCAACCAGCAAAAACCCACACCTAGTGCAAAAGAGCCTGGCATTGCATTAGCAACACAAGAAATGTATCAAAAGAAATGTAGCAAGAAAGCCATGATCAAATATAATTATATATAATTATATAAAGACAAACTTGAAATACTGAAACTAACACAATAAACAAAATCTAAAAACAATAAAAAAAAACTCCAGAATAACCAACAAAACAAAATTTATTACAGGAGAACACAAAGGGACTTCAAATAACAACAACAAAAATAACATTAATTTACAGTATATAGCACATCTTCATACAAATGATGTAGTGCTTTACAAGATGAAAAAATATAAAAATAAGATTAAGCAATACTAAGTAACAAAGAATAAAGTTAGGTCCAATGGCCATGAAGACAGAAAAAAAAACTCCAGGGGCTGGAGAAAAAAAACAAAATCTGCAGGGGTCCCGAGGCCATGAGGCCGCCCAGT